>NC_043017.1:5090241-5100241 GCF_006345805.1 Octopus sinensis | reverse complement strand
TTTTAGTGTTTCCTCTTTCTCTCCCCCTTATATACACGTACACATGTGTATATATGTATATGTAATAACATTTTGATAATTTCAATAAATTTATGTAACAGCCACACAGAATCACACTTAGGTGAACAGAAGTGTGTGTGTGTGTGTGTGTGTGCGTGTGTGCGTGTGTGTGTGTACATATATATATATATATGTACATATTCCTTTTGAGAGGAATCTATATCCTCACAATAATATCATCATCATCATCATCATATATATATATATATGTATGTATATATAAAGACATATATGGGCAAAAATGGAATAAAAATTCTAGAAATAGCAACAAAAAAACTACAACAAAAAAAAACAATCAGCAATAACGAAAACATGTAACAACAACAACAACAAGACCAACTTACGTTAAGAGCCAATCAAGATTGGCAACTCTATGAATAGAATAGATAAGATCGAGGTAGCAAGACATGTTGTTAGGAGACTGGCTTTGGTAAAATGATAGAAAGGAACTGAAGACTTTGCCGTGTCATACTTGGGTCTGCAAGGCCGCAGGAGGGGGGGCAAAGGAGGGAAATTAATTCAATGATTAATAATAATGATGATGATGATGGTGGTGGTGGTGGTGGTGGTAATAATAATAATGATAATAATAATGATGATAGTAATTGGCCACTTATAAGCCCTTCACCACCACCGGTGCCATACGATGCGCACCCCTATGAGAAGCCAATTATGACGAAGTGATGTTTAAGATTAATGTGGATGTAAGCTGCTTCAGGTACTTTACTGTGGGTTAATTAGTATGTGTACGTATGTGTGTATAGGTGTGTGGGTGTGAGAGAGAGGGAGAAAAAGTGAGAGCAGGAGAGAGGGAGGGGGTGTAAGAGTGTATGCTATAAAGTAGGCAAGAGTATATACTTAGTCATTTTTTGAAATGATAATAATAATGATAATAACGATGATGATGATGATGATGATGATGATAACAATCCTTTCTACTGGAAACACAAGGATTCAAATTTTGGGGGAAGGGATTAAGTCGATTACATTGACCCCAGTGCATAACTGCTACTTATTTAAGCGACCCTGAAAGGATGAAAGTGGACCGCAGCAGAATGTAAAGAATGTAAAGACGGACAAAATGCCGCCAAGCATTTTGCCCAGTGTAATAATAATAATGAGGAGAAGAAGAAGAAGAAGAGTGGTTTCAAATTTTGGCACAAGGCCAGCAATTTCAAGGAAAGGGTTCAGTTAATTACATTGACCCCATACTATAGGTACAAGGCCTGAAATGTTGAGGAAAGGGGACTAGTTGATTACATCGACCCCAGTGTTTCACTGGTACTTAATTTATTGACTCTGAAAACATGAAAGGCAAAGTCGATCCCAGCAGAAAAAAATCTAACAATAATAATAATGATAAGTAGAAGATTATGAAGCGTAATTCTTTCTACAATAGGCACATGACCTAAAATTTTGGTGGGAGGGAGCCAATTGATTTGATTGAACCAGTACACAACTGGTACTTAATTTATTAATGCCGAAAGGATGAAAGGCAAAGTCGACCTTTCATCCTTTCGGGGTAGAGAAATTAAGTACCAGTTGCATACAACGGTTTCAAATTTTGATATAAAACCAGCAACTTCAGGGCAGGACAGGACAGTCAATTACATCGACCCCCAGCAATCAACTGGTACATAGTTTATCAACCTGCAAAGGGATGAGAGGCAGAGATCATCCCTTTAAACTCAGAATGTACAGACAGACTAAATGCCCGTTAAGCATTTTACCTGGTGTGTTAATGATTCTGACAGCTCACTGTTTTTAATAATAATGATTTTTTTGTCTTTATATAACTCTATTTGAGTTTTGCAAAACATCTGGTGTGTTTATTTTAGTAGCTTATCAATGTATACAGCAAGTTTCTTTGCCCTAAGCATCAGGGAAGCACTCAGCAAAAATGGAAACAATATTAAAGAAAAACAAATAATAATGATGACAATAATAATAATAATAATAATAATAATAATAATAATAATAATAAATTGGTATAAAAGATGGGCTACAGCAAATATTCTGCTCAGTACCACAGATTTGCTTGTCAGTTGTTTGACCTTAACCAGTTGAGCATGTCCCTTAGTGGCCCACGGTATGTGCATCTCTGATCACGAGCAGAAGTAGTGGGGGAGCATCATAGCCATGTGTTGAGAGGGATTCTTTGGGGTTTGAATAATTCACCTCTGGAAACATGGGTGGTTCGTTCAACATCCTTAAACAACCCTTATTAGGGACCTTTTGAGCGGGATGGGCTACTCGACCAGAAGAAAATCCTAACTGGGCCCCACCTACAAGGTCATGTGCTGTTTATCTTGATATGAGATCACCATGTCGCGCACATATGGTTGTGATGCATGTGCCTAGTGTACCCTTATCAGACGGGTAGTCATGATGGGTATACTGGGCTTCGTATATTTTACCCCAGTGTCACTTTGATGGCATGCACTGCTCTCTCACTCAATAATAATAATAATAATAATAATAATAATAATAATAATAACAGTTGACCTCAGCAGAACTTGAACCACCAGCGTGCTAACGATTCCGCCAGCTTGCCGCTTTATCAACAGCTATAATAATTCTTTCTAACTTTGACAATAATGCTTGAAATTTTGAGGGGAGGGGGATTATTCAATTACATTGGTCCCAATACTCAACTGGTACTCATTTTGTCAACCCCCCAAAGGATGAAAGGCAAAGTTCACCTCGGCAGAGTTTGAACTTATACACACACACACACACACACACACACACACACACGTGTGTGACAGGCTTCTTTCAGTTTCCATCTATTAAATCTATTCACAAGGATCTAGTCAACCTGAGAGTATAGCAAAAGACATTTTATTTGTCCAAGGAGCCACACAGGGGAATTGAACCCAAACCACCAGGTTGGAAATCAAACTTCTTAACCACACTGCCATGTTTCACAAATACCAAAATGCTCCACTGATTTGTACCCCCCCCCCCGCCGGCCCTGCGCCAAACAAAAAAAAAACCTATCAAAAATAATCCCAGTGCAGCAATGTCTAAAGTAGGAATGCTGAACAGCAGTAAAAAATCAATCATGTGAGTATTTATTGATAGAAATTGGTCTATTAGAGATCAATAGATCTATAAAGAATCAATATTTTCTATATTGCAGATCTAAACAAGAGTTTGTATCTGAAATCATTACAATAACACATTCAAAAGTTTCTGCTTGCAGAAATATTCATTTAAACATCCCCAAATTCTACACAATTGGTTCGTATCAAATATCAATCAGAAATTTGGTTAATATTTGATACATACATACATACATACATACATACATGCATACATACATATACTCTTTACTCTTTTACTCTTTTACTTGTTTCAGTCATTTGACTGCGGCCATGCTGGAGCACTGCCTTTAATCAAGCAACTCGACCCCAGGACTTATTCTTTTGTAAGCCCAGTACTTATTCTATCGGTCTCTTTTGCTGAACCGCTAAGTAACGGGGACATAAACACACCAGCATCGGTTGTCAAGCAATGCTAGGGGGACAAACACAGACACACAAACACACACACGCATATATATATATATATATATATATATATATATATATATATAAATATATATATATATATATATATATATACGACGGGCTTCTTTCAGTTTCCGTCTACCAAATCCACTCACAAGGCTTTGGTCGGCCCGAGGCTATAGTAGAAGACACTTGCCCAAGGTGCCACGCAGGGGACTGAACCCGGAACCATGTGGTTGGTATATATATACATATATATATAAAACATATACATACAATATTAGATATGTACATATATACACAAGAGTACTACATGAGTACCTATATCACTAATGATAGAAGTCAAAAAATACTTCTGTACCACCAAATAGTCACAAATCTATTACAGACAAGATAGGAAAAAATATCAGTGAACAATAATAATGTCTTACATCAAATGGGTCAGAACAAGTAAATGCTGGTCAACTCGGTACCGGTTTCGCTAATCTATCATTAGCGATATAGGTACTCATGTACTACCCTTGTGTATATATGTACATATCTAATATTGTATGTATATATTTTATTAATTTGCCTGTACGGCTGATAATTCGCTCAGGGAGATTCAGCGTGAAGTGGAATGTGGCAAGGCTGTCCCTTTGAATTACAGGTGCGACTCATTTTTGCCAGCTGAGTAAACTTTCTACTATAGGCACAAGGCCTGAAATTTGGGGAGAGGGGACTAGTTGACTACATTGACCCCAGTGTTTCACTGGTACTTAATTGACTGACCCCCAAAAGGTTAAAAGGCAAAGTTGACTACAATAAGATTTGAACCAAGAACATAAAGACAGATAAAATATCACTAAGTATTTTGCCTGGCATGCTAATGATTCTACCTGCTCGCTGCCTTTGTCATAATAATAATAATATAATAATAATAATAATAATAATAATAATAATAATAATGATAATAATGGTTTCAAATTTTAGCACAAGGCCAGCAATTTCGTGGGAGGGGACAAGTAGATTACATCAACCCCAGTGCTTGGCTGGTATTTATTTTATCGACCCAGAAAAGATGAAAGGCAAAGTCAACCACGCCAGAGTTTGAGCTCAGAACCCGAAGACAGATGAAATGCCGCTATGCATTTTGCCTGGTATTTTAATGATTCTGCCAGCTCACCACCTTTGTAGTAGTAGTAGTAGTAGTATTAAAGTGCCAAATAATGTACCAAAAAGAGGTGTTAAACCCCAACAAAAATGGAAACATTGCCATTATTAAACGAAGATGATGATGATTTATTTCCAGATGAGTCAGCGTAATTAGATGACAAAATATAAATAAAATATAAACTTCCAGAATGTTCCAATATTAATATGTCCAATACCACCACCCCAACCTCCCCCACCCGCCCACACACCTCTATTATTCTAATTCTTCTAGATGAGATCTTCGTTGCCAATATGATATTAAAAATATTACTAATTAGCATTTAATATTTAAGAGTACGAGTCCCACCTCTTTTTTCTGTCTTTTATTTCGTTATCTTATCTCTTGATTAAACGAGGATAAATGGTATCGTCACTCATCAGTAAATTAGTAAACAGCCTTATTCTCAAAAGACGAGATATGAACAAACCCCCCCACAAAAAAAAAATATATATATATATATATATATATATATATATATCCACACATACACATACATATATACACACATACACACATAAAGCAAAATAATGAAAGAAACAACAGCATTTCTCTCGCATTTAAAATATTTTGGTAACCTTCCTTCTAACCATTATTTAACCATTGGTAACCATGGGAACCGTATTGCTGTTTATTATTGCACTTGCTCTCTAATAACGAAGGTTATCAACAGGAACTTGTTTCAAAATGCTGATGAAGGTGATGACGATGATGATCATGGTGATGATGATGGTTGTGATGATGATGATGGTGGTGGTGGTGGTGGTATATTGGTGCCACCATCACCGCCGCCCTCTCCTGCATATTGTCTTTTTAATCCATTTAGAATGAAAATAATATTTTATTCACTGTTGCCACCGAATAGATTTGAAAATGAATGGGGAGCCGGGGGTGGGGGTCTCCTGTGTGCGTGTGCATATCTGCATTTCAGTGCATATATGCATGTATATTTCTCTATGCACATGCATTTGTGTGCATGTATATATATATATAATATATATATATATGTATGTATGTGTCTATATATATATATATGTCTATGTATATATATATATATGTATGTATGTATGTATGTATGTATATATATATATATATGTATGTATGTATGTATGTATGTATGTATATGGATGTATTTGTTATGCGTAATATCACGTGAAAGCTAATATATTAAATGTCAAGATACACTCTCTAAAGTTATCTGCAAGAGTTTGACCCTTAACTATTGGAGGTCAACAGAAACCAATGAGTATATTTCTAACCTTTGACTTTATAGTATTAACTCTAAATAAAATTCTTTTTTTTATGCTGTCCCTTTTGGATTAAATAAATAAATAAATAAATAAATAGGCGCAGGCATGGCTGTGTGGTAAGAAGGTTGCTTCCCAACCACATGGTTTTGAGTTCAGTCCTACTGCGTGGTACCTTGCGCAAGTGTCTTTTACTACAGCCTCGAACCAACCAAAGCCTTGTGAGTGGATTTGGTAGATGGAAACTGGAAGAATCCCATTGCATATATATATATATAGAAGATTTTTTTTCTACAGAATGAAGAGCAAGCCTTCTTCTCTCATACTTTCAATTTTGGTCAACTTGCACCGCAGGGTCTTGGAGGAGATAGTGTTAGTTGAAGGCTACCTAACCTGCCACACACACACAGACAACTTCAGCTTTATATATACAGATATAAAATTTGCACACCACTTCAAACAATCTATACATATATCATTATACACACACATATACGCATGGGCTTCCACAAAGTTTCCATCTATCAAATCCACTCATAAGACATTGATTGACCCAGGGCTATAGTAGAAAGAAATATGCCCAAGGTGCTGTACAGTGAGACCGAATTTCAGACTACATCGTTCCAAAACAAGCTTCTTAACCACCCGGTCATGCTAGATTTTGAAAGACATTTTCGTCTGGTGCTTCTACAACATCTCTCTTATCCTCCGCTGTCTCTCCCCCATCACAGACCCATTAATTACAAGCTAAAATGATTGGAAGAGATTTAATTAATGCTGTTAATGAACTGCTAAATCAAAGCTTTCAAAAACAAGACATGTGACCTAGTTCCATTGTAAATTCTGACAAATTCCATTCCGTTTCTCTCTTCCTGCCCACATTAATGTCTCTTCTATGTCTGAAATATATTCTATCAATCTCAGAAGAAAAGACAATATCGATTCCAGTAGGATTAGAACTTAGAATACAAAGGCATGTTCCTCCCCCACTTCCTGCTCTCTCTTTACTCACCTTCTTGTACCTTAAGAGTATGTCCTCATCTCTACCATCCTTTCTCCTACTGGGGTACCCATGTATTTCTTCTACAGCAAGACACTCACCCTTGTCCCTTTATCTTACTTTAGTCTCTCTCAACACCTGGCACAATTCCATTTCCTATTCTGCACTCCCTACTTTTTGAAGGGTCTAGCATGTTACTTGGTAACCCACTAGTGCTGGTGCTCTAACAACAAAAAGCAACCAGTACACTCTGTAGTAGGTGGTGCTAGGAAGGATATTCAGCTGGAGGGATCTTGCAAAAGCAGGCAATGGAAACCAAAACAGCCCTTAGGCTAGTCAGATCCTGTTGAAGCATTCAACTCACTCCAGCATAGAACACGGCAATCACAGTGATGATCCTTACCAATTTATGGATCTATATCAATGTATGAAACCATTATATATAAACATACGTAACTACATGTGGATTGTTGGCGATTTTTTGCCTCTGTCTTCCTCCTCTTTTGGACTTTGCTCTGTCTCCTGTTCCTGAAGAAGAGCTTTGCTCGAAACATAAAACACCCATTCTTTCCTTCCCTGAGTGTCTTATTAATACTTTGAATGTACCATGTCCTCGCATTGTTGTTTTTTTTCTATTCCTTTGAGATATATATATATATATATATATATATATATATATATATAAAAATTAATTAAGGGTAGAAATTGATATTAGTCAATTAAAACCAGTGGACTAGCATATTAAAAAGAATACGAAGATTAAAATATATATATATACCAATTAAGGACTGAACATGAAAAGTGGACAGTCAACATGCTAGATATAGACGTCAAATCGCCATTCTCCACAAAGATTATGTTCTCAAATAAAATAAAATTCAGCTGAATTGTGCTGAATTTTATTTTATTTGAGAACATAATCTTTGTGGAGAATGGCGATTTGACGTCTATATCTAGCATGTTGACTGTCCACTTTTCGTGTTCAGTCCTTAATTGGTATATATATATATATATGATAATAGTAGAGAATGTAATTCCAAAGAGCATTAGTATGTTATGAGGATTTTTATGCTTTGACATCAGACTATTTTCTGTTGTCAATATAGAGTGAAGGCTTATGATTTCATTAACAATATGACAGACTCTCCCGTCGAAGATGTATGAGTGTTCAGCTGGTTTGCTGAACGACCTACATAAAGGATTTGTTTATGGTGATCAAACTCCGTCCGTGAAATTGACATTTTCTGAACAGGTGCATGGTGTACCGTGGCTCAAGTGCCAAAGTGATCGCAGAGGAACATGAGATGAAGTGTTTTGCTCAAGAACACAACGCACCATCTGGCCTAGGAACTGAAACCACCATCTCGTGACATGTGTATGTATGTGTGTGTGTATATATATATATATATATATATATTATATATATATAAGGGTAAATAATTATTAATTTTAAAAAAAACCAACAATTATTTACGGGTAGATTTTGTTTTTTTCGTAAACTCTCCCTATATATATATATATATATACATATATATATATATATATACACACACATATATATATATACACATATACATACACACACACATATATATACATATTTATACACACACACACACACACACGCACATATATACATAGATATATATATATAGATAGATATATAGTCAATTCAAATAACCAAATAGTTCAAATAAATGTGGATATGCATAAGAAATGTTAAGTAGTAGTAGTAGTAGTAGTAGTGGTGGTGGTGGTGGTGGTGGTAGTATTTATAAGGGGGAGAAGTGGCAGAATCATTTGAACATCAGATAGAAAGTGCTGTGCTATTTGTTTTGAATCTCTGCAATTTGAGTTCAAATCTGGGTCAGTTTTTGCCTTTCATCAGAATTATGGAAATTTAGTGCAGCACTTTTTCTCATTATTTTTTTCTGATTTTTGCCCAGTTAAAAAATAAAAGGTTTTGCTTCTGTGTTCTTCTGTTCTCTCTGTCAGTCTGTCTGTCTCTCTCTCTCCCACTTGCCCACTTGCTCTCTCTCATACACAAACAGTTAATTACTGTCTCTTTCTCTCTCACACACACACACCCATACAGTTAATTACTATCAGTTTCTCTGATCTCTCAATCTCTCTCTATTACCAGCTATAACACGAGAGAAAGATAGATAGAGAGAGAGAGAAAGAGAGAGAGAGCGAAAGTGAGTGCATGAGAGAGATAATGAGAAAGGGAAAGAGAGAACGTGAAAGAGAGATAATAAGAAAGCAAAAAAGAGAGAGAGAGATAAGAGATGCATAAAGCTGCATTACTGTCATCATACCACCAGACTGATGGTTTACATCCCAATAAAGTCTTTACATTGATAACTGGTGTTTGTTTGGCTATCTTCCAGGATATGAGAAAGTATCTTTTATATTGTTATGGACACACATGCACACACACACACACATACACATGTGTTTGTGAATGTATGCATATAAACATAAATATACTGTAATAACATGTTTACAAATATATGCTGCCAGCCGCAGAGATAAAAACCAGATGCAATTTTAACAATATGGTTTAGGAAAAACACCTCAGGGGAACATTCTGCATATTAAACAGAATTAGAGTAGGGTATTACATACAGTGAGTTGAAAAATTTCGATTAACTGACCTTACTGGAGTTATTATCTACTTCGCTTGGTTTTTAGATTCCAAATAACCCTAGAGGGAGTTTTTATCTATTAATTACTAGGATTATCTCAATTGATCAAAGTTTTTCAACCTACAACATTGCATATGAAACCTTACCATGGAAGAAACTTTAACTGTTTACACACACACACACACACACACACACACACACACACACCGTGTATACTGTGTTCTGTTCCTGTGATTATTTTATTTTATTATCCTGTTCTGTAAGGTTTATTTTTGATAGCTCTAACTACAGCTACAGAGAAGTCCCATTAACAGGTGTTCAAAACCACAATAAAGTTTAGT
>NC_043017.1:5032741-5087741 GCF_006345805.1 Octopus sinensis | reverse complement strand
CCTGAAAATATAAATATCTAAACCTGTGAGCATTCAGGTTACTTTATTAAATGTAATGCTTATTTTCTCATTTTCTCATCAATCAAACATTGTCTCATCAGTAATATCCTTTACACCAGGAACTGTAAAATTATTTACATCATCAACCGTAATATTACACATTGGGTCATCCCATAAATAATGCAGTTTTTTCAGATGCACGAACTAAAAGTCAGAGGAGGGATGGGTTAAACTACCTGCATCAACTTGTTATTAAAGCAGGTAGTAATTTCACCTTGGCCTTATTCTTAGTGCAAGTTCTGAAGAGTGCAGCTTGATTTTAACAGTTATTTTACCAAAGCTATAATGGAAGTGACAAAGGAACATATTCAGCACATTTTGCTTTGTAATTTCAATAAAGGCAACAATGGAAAGTGCGAGGAATATTAATGCAGTATATGGGGATCGGACAATAAGCATAAGCCGATGTCAATGGTTGTTCCAGAAATTCCAAGCCGGAAACTGCAGCCTAGAAGACAAGCCTTGTCCTGGAAGATCTGTAGAACTCGACAAGGATGTCCTGCAAACCCTGTGGAACAAAATACCATCGTAACTGTTGAGGAACCAGCAGAGAATCTTGGATTGGTCATTCAACCATTCATCAACACCCGCGTGCCATCAGAAAAGTCAGAAAATTGGGTCAATGGGTTCCTCACAAACCAAATGATACCAAAAGAGATCCACTGTAAGCAGCTTGAGTGGCTTAAGTCAGCGTTAGTAGAAAAACAACCATCTTTATTTCAAGAGGAAAGGTGTTCTTCCATTAGGATAATGTTCAGCCACATACAGCAAGGATGATATTCCAAAGGCTGGCACAATTTGAATGGGAAACGATGCCCCACCTGCCATTTTCACCAGACATTGCCCCATCTGATTATCATTTAGTCTGCAGTCTTCAAAATCATTTGGATGAAAAAAAACCGGTTTCTCGGTTTCTATGGTGTATGTGTTCCCCCCAGCTGGACAGGACACCAGTCCATTGCAGCGTTACTCAAGAAACAGGAAGAAAGAGTGAAAGAAAGTTGGGGTAAAAGAGTACAACAGGGTTCGCCACCAACCCCTGCCAGAGCCTCGTGGAGCTTTAGGTGTTTACGCTCAACAAACACACACAATGCCCAGTCTGGGAATCGAAACCGTGATCCTCCAACCGCGAGTCTGCTGCCCTAACCACTGGGCCATTGCACCTCCATAAATATTATCTGCAATAATATTTTACACACCATAAACAGTAATTTTATACACACTACAGACAGCAATATTTTACATGCCATCAATAGTAACATTATATATGCCATTAACAGTAATACTATCTACATTATTGAAAGTAATATTATATACACACCAAACAACAGTTGTACTATACATACCAGCATACAAACCAACAGTAATTATGTGCCATGAATGGCAATATAATATATACTAAGAACAGTATATTTTGTACATACCAACAATAATATTATATATGTCATCAACCATATTATATATACCAATAATTGAAGTATTATATACTCCAACAACTGTTATATTCTATACACCTTTTGCCATTAAATAGTCACAAATTATTTGTAAATTATAGAAAAAAATAATTCTGGAGAATGAAAAGATAGAGAGATAGACAGACAGAGAGGAGGAGAGAGAAATACAGTGAGGGGAGAGAGACACAGTGGGAGGGAGAGTGCTATAGTAGAAGCACTTGCCCAAGGTGCCACGCAGTGGGACTGAACCGAGAACCATGTGGTTGGTAAGCAAGTTACTTACCACACAGCCACTCCTGCACCTATATATATATATATATATATATATATATATATATATATATTTAATAACTTTTATTTTTTATATATTTATTTTTAAATGCCTTTGTTAATTTTTTATATTTTAATTTTTTTAATACTTTTGTTAATCTTTTTTATATATCTATTTTTAAATGCTTTTGTGAATTTTTTATATTTCTATTCTTTAATACTTTTGTTAAATTTTACATATATATATATTTATTTTTTTTTATACTTTTGTTAAATTTTACATATATATATATATTTATTTTTTTTAATACTTTTGTTAATTTTTGTAACAATGGAGATTTCGTTTCAGTCTGTTCTTTCCCCCAAATCTACAAGATAATTAAATCACCTCAATTCTTCCTTTACGCTCGATTAATTAACCCCCACCCAGTAACAAACGGCTATTAAGTATGATCTATCATACTTTTTGACCCATTATAATTCTTCCTCTGTCTCTTTCATTTCTTCCTTTCTTTCTTTCTTCTAAGTACTCCCCCCCCCCCATCGACCCAAACACTTTCAGGTTTTACAGTCACTAAATTCTACTCTGATGGAACCAGTAAATTCTTCCATTTCATGTTTTTTTTAAATTTTTTCTGCAATGGAAGTAAGAGTTTGGTGATTCAAAGAGGACCAAAATTTCTATGTAATGACTATTTTTTTTCAATAATAATAATAATAATAATGAAAAAAAAAAGAATTTGCTCTTCAAAGATTTTCTAGATGAAAGAGGTTTTTCTCTCTAAGAACGGTAAATTAGGTTAAAATAGAATTGACTGGGGAAGAATCTGCAATTGTAAGCTGAAATGAAAATAAGCTGGGGGGGGGGAGAAAGAAAAGATAGAGAAATAGACAGACAGAGAGGGAGGGAGAGAGATATATATATATAGAGGGAGAGAGGTGAGAGAGACAGACAGAAAGGGGGAGAGATACAGTGAGGGGAGAGAGGAGAGAGACAGAGAGGGAGGAGACAGAGATACAGATATATACAGGAGAGAGGTGAGAGAGATAGAAAAGGGAGGGAGAGAGAGAGAAATACACAATGAGGGGAATGAGGAGAGAGACAGAGAGGAGGGGGAGAGACAGAGAGGGAGAGGAGAGAGACAGAGACATAGATATATAGAGGGAGAGAGGTGAGAGACAGAGAGGGAGGAGAGACAGACAGGAGAGAGAATGTGAGAGGAGAGAGAGATGGAGAGGGAGGGGAGACAGAGACATAGATATTCAGAGGGAGTGAGGAGAGAAAGGCAGACAGACATGGGAGACAGAGAGGAAGGAGAGAGAGACATAGATATACAGAGGGAGAGAGAGAGAGAGAGAGACAGGCAGAAAGGAGAGAGACGGAGAGGAAGGGATACACAGTGAGAGGAGAGAGAGAGAGGAAGGAGATAGAGACAGAGAAGGGGAACAGAGAAAGAGAGAGCAAGAGAGAGAGAGAAACAGGGAGAGTAGGAGGGAGAGAATAGGAGACAGAAGGAGATAGATAGACAGAGAGAGAGAGAGAGAACTACACTTGTACAACCAGCAAGAGAGTCTCTGCAAGATAGAGAATCGGAAGAATATGACCATATGTTTAGAGAATACAGAAACATACAAAGAATTGGATCAGAAAGAAGAGAGATTTTACCATCAATGGAATTATTGGTTTTGGGCGTAAAACAAAAAACAAAAATAAAAAATAAAAGAAAAAGAACTTTTTAACCCAGACTTAGAGGTTCATCATGCAGAAATGCATCATGGGAAATTCCCCTTCGCCCACACAACAATCTTTATTTCGATTTGTCTCGTTCGAATCAGAGAATATTTTTCACTCAAAAATCTTCATTCTGTCAATCAGCTTCAATCTAGTACGAAAAATCAAATCACAATGCACACATACATACACATACATATATATATATATATATTATATATATATATATATACATACATATATATATGTGAAGGTGCATGGCTCAGTGGTTAGAGTGTTGAGCTTACGATCGTGAGGTTGTGAGTTCGAATCCCGACCGGGCTGTGTGTTCTATTCTCGAGCAAGACACTTTATTTCATGTTGCCACAGTTCACTCAGCTGTAGAAATGAGTTGCGATGTCACAGGTGCCAAGCTGTATCGGCCCCTTTTGCCTTTCCCTGGCGTGGAGAGGGGAGGCCGGTATAAATGGGTGACTGCTGGTCTTCCGTAAACAACCTTGCCCAGATTTGTGCCTGGGAGGGTAACTTTCTAGGTGCAATCCCATGGTCATTCATGACCGAAGGGGTCTCAGAACTCAGAATATACACACACATATATATGTACATATGCATATATACACACACACACATATACATATACACACATATATACATATATACATACACACACACATATATACACACACGTACACATATACATAATTATATAAGCAAAATGGCTAGTTCTAACATCTCAAGAAGAAATCAGAGTAGTAACTGCACTAACAAGTAAAGTTAATCCCCACTTCTGAGTCAGTGTCATGATCCTGTTGTCTGCTAGAGGATGGTAGGGGTTCGTTCCCCCAGCAAGCAATATATAGGGTACAGTGCTGCACCATTAACCTCCTAGCAGAAGATCTACCTGGTGTTAAACTAATAGTCACAAGAAACAGCCACTTTGATGTGACGATTAACTTTACTTATATATATATATATATATATATATATGACTACACTCATGGAGTGGTTGGCATTAGGAAGGGCATCCAGCTGTAGAAACACTGCCAGATCAGACTGGAGCCTGGTGCAGCCTCCTGGATTCCCAGACCCCAGTCGAACCGTCCAACCCATGCTAGCATGGAAAACGGATATTAAACGATGATGATGATGAATATATACATATATATAAATAAGAAATATATAAGAGAAATAAGAAAATAGAGATGAGTAATAATTATTTACTAATTAATTACAAAATTAGAGATGATGTCCAATTTTGTAATTAATTAAAAAAAATTATTATTAATTACCTCTATTTTCTTAAATATATATAAACATTGGTTTATCTTATTACCTTACAGTTGAATATTAAATATAATATTTAATACTTACTGGAATAGGTAATAAACCAGTATATTCATTAGATTTTATTCTCCCTTAATGAGGTATTTAACCTTTAATTGAACTCATACACACACACACACACATATATATATATATATTATATATATATATATATATACTCACACACATATAAATATAGAGGCAATTATGTGGATAAACAAATTAAATATATAACGGCTTGGGTCTGATATCTAAGATATGTATAAATGTATACATATATACATATTATGTATATCAAACCCAAGCTGTCATATTTAATTTGTTTATCCGCATAATTGCCTCCATACCTGCTCACCTTGATTCCTCTTATAAACTGCTCTTTACCCCATGGAATTGGTCTCTTGTAAAGAATGACATTGGAGCCTTAAATTTGAATCATTTGAGCGTTAATAGGTATTTTCTATTCTGAGAATATCTGGATTTCATCTGTTGACTATATACACATATAAATAAATATATAAGGCGGCGAGCTGGCCGAATTGTTAGCACGCCGGGTGAAATGCTTAGCAGTAATTCGTCTGTCATTACGTTCTGAGTTCAAATTCCTCCGAGGTCGACTTTACCTTTCATCCTTTTGGGGTCAATAAATAAAGTACTTATTTCTTTACTACCCACAAGGGGCTAAACACAGAGAGGATAAACAAGAACAGACAAACGGATTAAGTCGATTATATAGACCCCAGTGCGTAACTGGTACTTAATTAATCGACCCTGAAAGGATGAAAGGCAAAGTCGACCTCGGCGGAATTTGAACTCAGAACGTAACGGCAGACGAAATACCGCTAAGCATTTCACCCAGCGTGCTAATGTCTCTGCCAGCTCACCACCTTAAATAAAGTACCAGTTTCACACTGGGGGCAATGTAATTGACTTAATCCCTTTGTCTGTCCTTGTTTATCTCCTCTGTGTTTATCCCCTTGTGGGTAGTAAAGAAATATATATATACACATATGAATATATACATGTATAGACACACACATATTCATATATACATATGTATGTATATATTGTATGCACTAACTTTTTCTATTTATGGTAGGATGCACATGTCTTTTGGAAAATCGAAGTGGAGCATGAGATTAAATGGTTCAAGAAACACTGATGTACCTGTTCCCCCCATTTTGTTAATTCACTTTGACACACTAACACAGTTCCAGAAGAAATCTGAAGTTCAGTATGTCTGGAATAAAAGACCAGTAGCAACTACCGGCAGACATTCCTCCCATCAGTCGCATGCTTTGCAGATCAGCTGAAGTGCAGCTTGCCAAATATACATGTCATCATTGCTGTCATCATCACTGACAGTAACAGAACTGAAACATACAAGCCAAAAATGGATCCTCTGACTTACTGACATTTATACAGGGTGTAAAGTGGAATCCAGCAAGAATTGAACCAAGAACATCATGGAACAGAACTGAAAACTAACAACAAGAACAACAATTCTTTCTATTATTAAGTGCAAGGCCTGAAATTTCAAGGGACGGGGAAGGTCAATTACAATGACCCCAGTACTTTTACTGACCTTTACAGAGAGTGTAAAGTGGAATCCAGCAAGAATTGAACCCAGAACACAATAATAATAATAATAATAACAATAATAATTAATAATAATAATAATAATAATAATAATAATAACAATAATAATTAATAATAATAATAAGAATAAGAATAATAATAATCATAATAATAATAATAATTCCTTCTACTATAAGACACAAGGCCTGGATTTTTGTGGGGGTTGGGAACAATCGATGACATCGACCCCAGTACTTGACTGGTACTTAATTCATTGACCCCGAAAGGATGAAAGGCAAAAACCGACCTTGGTGGAATATGAACTCAGAATGAAACAGCAGGTGAAATACTGCTAAGCATTTCGTCCAGCGCGCTAACGATTCTGCCAGTTCACTGCCTTGATAATAATAATAGTAATGATAATAATAATAATAATAATAATAATAATAACAACAAAACAGGCCCAAAGCAAGGAAGGCACAAACCACAGTAAAAGAGGAAGACAGTAGCTGTCAGCTCAGATACTCCAAATTGAAACAAATGGGGAACATTATAAGTTCCGGTGAAGGGGAGGTGGTGGTGGTGTGGTTGGGGTGGTGGTGGTGTGGTGGTGTGTTGGGGTGGTGGTGAGGGAAAGAGAACATCCACATCTTAATAGAGCTGGCCTTTGTGTCTGTCTTTCCTGCTCCCCCCCCTGCCACTAACCCTCCTCCCCTACTGGCACTACATATACAGATACACACACACACACACATTTATATGTATATATATATATTTACACACTGTTATGTGCATACACATAGGCCTAGATACACATATACATGTATGTACATGCTTACATCCATCCCAAAATACACAGACACACACACACATTATGCACACAGGTGCGCACAAACATCCATTGACATACATACATACACACACACACACACATATATGCTTACATCCATTCAAAAATACACATACATACACACATATATATATATACATTTGTACCAAAATACAGAGAGAGGGGAGTGAGAGGGAGAGAGAGTGAAGAAGAGGGAGAAAAAAGAAAACAGATAGAAGGAAAGGAAAGAAAGAAAGAAAGAAAGAGAGAGAGAGAGAGAGAGAGAGAGAGAGAGAGAGAGAGAGAAGAGAGAGAGAGAGAGAGAGAAAGACACACACACTGCTGAAAGTGTGTTATGAAATAGATCAGAGTGAGGAGGACAGCAGAAAGTGACAGAAGCGTGAGGTGGGGGGGGGGAGCTGGGGGAGTTTGAAATAAATAAATAAACAAAATACAAAAAAAAGAAAATTCAAATAAAGAACAAACACTAGAAATAAAACAGAATTATTGTTGCTGTTGTTGTTAAATAACAACCTGCAGCTATTTTATGGCTGTTAATGCTGAGAAAATAAATTACACAGTATGAGGCGAAAGAGGGTTGGGGGGGGAACGGACAGGGACTGGATGGGCGTGGGTGGATGCGCTGGTGGGTGGTGACGGGGGGGCAGTTCATTTGATAAGGAAACTAGGGGGGGGCAGGATGAGAGTAGGGGCAGGGATCAGCAAGATGGAAGAAGCTCCACCATGTCTTCTGACTGTCTGCCATCCAGAGTGAAGAAGACCTCAGCAGGAGATACCCCAAGATAAAATACCCCAACACCCAAGAAAGGCCCACCCAATGAGGTAATGATCGTTGCTTTGCTTTCAACTGAGGTTTCCTTTTGCTCTGATTTCTCTATCTTGCTCTCTCTCTCTCTCTCCCTCTCTCTCTATATCTATCTATCTATCTATCTAACCTATCTATCTATCTATCCAGTTAACCATTTATCTATCCATCTATCTATCTTTCTCTAACATCTATCGCTATCTCCATCCATCGATCCATCCATCTATCCGTCCATCCGTCTGTCTGCTTATCTATCTATCTATCTATCTATATATCTGTCTATCTATCTATCTATCTATCTATCTATCTATATATCTGTCTATCTATCCATCTGTCTATCTATCTATCTATCTATCTATTGATCTATCTGTCTATCTATCTATCTATCTATCTATCGATCTATTTGTCTATCTATCTATCTATCTATCTGTCTATCTATCTATCTATCTATATATCTGTCTATCTATCTATCTATCTATATATCTGTCTATCTATCCATCTGTCTATCTATCTATCTATCTATCTATCTATCTATCTATCTATCTATCTATCTATCTATCTATCTATCTATTGATCTATCTGTCTATCTATCTATCTATCTATCTATCTATCTATCTATTGATCTATCTGTCTATCTATCTATCTATCTATCTATCTATCTATCTATCTAAAAGTGTGCCTATCCCTGTCTCTTTCATGCTCTGTCTGTCTGTCTGTCTCTCTTACAGTCAATTCTCTCTGTCACACTCATCCTCTCTCTCTCTCTCTCTCTCTCTCTCACACACACATACACAGACAAGCTGTCTCTCTCTCTCATGCTGTCTGTTTGTCTCTCTCACAGTCAATTCTCTTTGTCACACACATCCTCTACCTCTCTCTCTCTCACACACACACACACAATCGTTCTCCCTCTCTCCCAGATATGATTCTTCAGTGAAATATTTAGTAAACACAAAAGTATTACCAAAAAAATAAAGAAAAACCCAAAAAAACCCAAAACAAAAACCAAAAGAGACTCTGCCATGTTATTTTACACCTTGGCACCAGAATGCCACAGAGAACATATCTTTTGGTGACGTACGGATCTCAGTGCCTCCCTCTGGTAGGACATTTATAGAACTGCCACACTCCAGCACCACCTCTACAATATCACAACACCTGCTACTTCTCACAGCATCACACCATCACAACAACACCAGGGTACTTGATAAAAGGCATGAACATCACTCATTCTCGTACACGAAAACTGCATGGTTGAGAAACAAATTTCTTACAAGATGCATTCCAGAAGTTTTGAGACTTTATTTAAGGAGAAGTAGTTATAACTGTCCTAGATAATGGCAATTTTAGTATAAAATAACCACATATCCAATAAGCTGACCTGCCAACTTTTGTTATTCCAGATTGATGGTCATGGCCGTAATAGCACTTTGAACACACCTCAGTAAACACTACTTGTCATGCACTGCTATGAGGTGCATTCCAGAAGTTTGGAGACCTTTTTGGGTTTTTTTTTAGGAGAAGCAGTATTCTTTTATGTGTTTCAGTCATTTGACTGCGGCCATGCTGGAGCAAATCCTTTAGTCGAACCATTCGACCCCAGGATTTATTCTTTGTAAGCTTTGTACTTATTCTATCAGCCTCTTTTGCCAAACCACTAAGTTACGGAGGGGGGGACACAGACACACAAATACATATATATACATATATATATATATATATATATATATATATATACATAAATGATGGGCTTCTTTCAGATTCTGTCTACCAAATCCACTCACAAGGCTTTGGTCAGCCCGAGGCTATAGTAGAAGACACTTGCCCTAGGTACCATGCAGTGGGACTGAACCCGGAGTTATGTGGTTGGGAAGCAAGCTTCTTACCACACAGCCACACCTGCACCTATTAAATTAATGTAATTTTAGTATATCGTTATAAAGCATCCAATAAGCCGACCTAGCAACTTTTATCCTTCCAGATTGAAAGAGACGGCTGTTAATAGCACTTTGAACACATCCTACTGACAAGTTTGCAGAATCAAAGTAAGCTCAAAATGCGATAAAAATTGGTGTCAAACAGAGCAAAACCCTCTGCAGAAACTTATGGGTTAACCCTGTGTGAGCTGGATATCTGTTTTTCAATGGCGCAAGCGGTTGAATATCTGTACTTCTATATCACAATCATTGAAGTGTTACTTATTCAAATTATGTCTCTATAAACTGGCATTTCGGTAAAAGAGACTGATTGAGAACAAACTTTAAAAAAAATAAGTCCTGGGGTTGATTTGTTTGACTAAATCCTTCAAGGTGGTGCCCCAGCAGGGCCACAGTCCAATGACTGAAACATGTTTATATGGTAGTGCAACTTTCTTTTGGTGTGATCAAAACAACCAACTGGTGTTGCTTATTATGAGATTAGTCAAAGTAAGTGCATGTACTCCACTTCTACAAAACATTTAACATTCTGCATTTCATACTTGAAACAACATTACCAGCTTTAGTGTACAGTTACACTCATCACAAACTATAATCCAGAAGAAAACAAGAAGGTGTGGTGTTCATTCATTTATCAGACATGATTTATAAACTTGCACTCAGGTAAGAAGTCAATAAAATAATACTTCCTGGGAAGAGAAATGTTTTTACAACCATCTTAACACCCAGCACCTCCTAACATTGCCAATAAGATAATTGTGGGGGAAGGAGGTACTAGTGTTTGTATAACACATCTACCGAATTTTAACATCGCTATTAAAACACTATCGCTAGGCTGTATTTTCATATCTACCTCCATCAACACAAATTAGAGACACACTATGAGTCTCTTTGATAGTGGTGATGGTGCTGGGGGAATTCTTGTAACCACTCCTACCAAGCCAAATTAGGCAGGTCTTGTACACTGACAAAATAGGTGATACTAAGTGATAACAATGACTTTTTTGTGTCAAGTTTATTAGGCTGTTTTATATCTTCTGGAAGAGCATGTCTGCACCAGAGAGGGCAGGGTTGATGCCTGAAGTCTTAAGGCAGTTAATACTGACATGCCTTAAGACAATCAACTGTAAGATGTAAGACAGCCAAGTGTGACGAGTCTCAAAACAGTTAACAATGATGTGTCTTAATATAGTCAACTGCAAGGTATCTTAAGATAGCTAAGTATGATGAGTTTTAAGATAGTCAATAGCAAGATGTCATAGGACAGCCAACTGTGATGACTCTTAAGACAATTAGGTAAAATGTCTTTAGAAATCAAATGTAATGAGTCTCAGAAAAGCCAAATGTGATGAGACTTAAGACTGTCAACAGTAAGATGTCTAAGTACAGCTAAGCGTAATGAATCTTAAGACAGTCATAGTGAGATGTCTTAAAACAGTCAACAGTAAGATGTCTAAATACAGCTGAGTATGATGAATCTTAAGAGAGTCATAGTGAGGTGTTTTAAAACAGTCAAATGTGATGAGTCTTAGAACAACCAAATCTGATGAATCTTACAACAGCATATCGTTAGAAATTTAAAACAACTAAATAAAAAGTTTATACAACAGCAAATATTATATATAAACATTATTTCCAGTTATTTATGGCTTGAGTTTGAATACTGCTGTGATCGACTTAGCCATTCATCTTTTTAGGATTGATAAAATAAAGTACCAGTCATATACTTAGGTTGATACAATCTACTTGACCCTTCCCCTTAAAATTTCTGGCTTTATGCAAAAATTTGAAACTATGATTTCTTCTTCTTCTTCTTACTACTACTACTACTACTACTACTACTAATACTACTGCTGCTGCTGCTGCTGCTGCTGTTATTATTATCCTCATTGTTTCATATAAACATATTGATGATTAAAAGCAGCAGATCAATTAGATCTTTTGTAAATTAGCAGTTAATTATTCTTCCAAGAAATTTTGGAGATGTTCTTTAAAAATAAACAAAAATAAGATTATCAAAAAAAAAAAAAATTTGATATCTTTTGTATTCTGAACAAAATGGAAAAATTACAAAATAAAGAAATTTCTCTGCAATTATTCCACAGATTACAGGATAATATTTCATATATTCTACTGACAACAGCCGTGTTTGTGTGTGAGCATATACGTGTGTACGTGTATGGCCATTACGTGTGTGTGTGTATACATATATATATATATATATATATATGTATATATTTGCGTGAGTGCATATACACACAAACACACACATATGTGTGTGTTTGTGTGTATAAGAAGAATTGTAACAACGGTACAGCGCAGAGTTAAGTGCAAACATACATAACACTGAAACAGATTTGTGAGTGTATATGTGTGTGTGTGTGTGTGTGTGTGTGTATGTATGTATGTATGTATGTATCTATCTATCTATATATATATAACAGGGAGAGGAGGCAGGTAGATCTATAAAATATACATGTATATAGGCATTGGAGTGGCTGTGTAGTGAGTAGCTTGCTTACAAACCACATGGTTCCAGGTTCAGTCCCATTGCATGGCACCTTGGCCAAGTGTCTTCCACTATAGCCCCGGGCCAACCAAAGCCTTGTGAGTGGATTTGGCAGATGGAAGCTGAAAAGAAGCCCATCGTATATATGTAGAATGGGTTTCTTGCAGTTTCCATCAGTTAAATCCACTTACAAGGCTTTGGTCAGCCCAATGCTATAGTATAAGATATTTGCTAAAGGTACCAGTGCCATGCAGTAGGATTGAACCCTGAACCATGTGCTTGGGTGTCATGTCTGTATCTATAAATGATTAGTAACAGAAACAATAATTAAATTTTAGTACAAGGACTGCGATTTTAAGGGTCAGTTACAACGACCCCAGTGTTCAACTGGTACTTATTTCATTGACCCCAAAAGCATAAAAGGCAAAATCAGTTTCGGTTGAATTTGAAGTCAGAACACAAAATGCTACAAGGTATTTTCTCTGGCATGCTAACGATTCTGCTAGCTTGCCACCTTTTCACCTGAAAATACTGGTTTCAAATTTTGGCTCAAGGCCAGCAATTTCAAGGGCAGATGGAGTAAGTAGATTATATCAACCTCAATGTTCAATTGGTGCTTATTTTATCGACCCTAAAAGGATAAACGGCAAAGTCGGTCTTCATAGAATTTGAACTCAGAATAAAAAAAGGGATGAAATTTCACAAAGCAATTTTTCCCAGTGTGCTAACGATTCCGCCAACTCACTGCCTTAATTAGAAAAAACTCTAAAGACACTACAGTACAATGCTAAAATAAACACATGCACACAGAAGAATGCATATGCACTCACACAAACACACACGCATAGAGAGCTTGATGTAAAATGAAGCGGAGAGGAAGAGGCGGGCGTTGTAATTTGTAATAAGAACCTATTTAGAGCAGTGTGCCATGCCAGGAGACAATTAGTGTCAGTTAGCATGACGAATATATGACACTAACGAGAAGTAGTCAACCGTAGAAAATTCTTAAATCGATAGATCTTCACCATTTAAATCAATTAAGCATGGAGAAATCGTCGACAAACACGAAAGACGGTGCCAGAACAAAAGATTAAATGTCAGGAAGGGAAATCCAAAACTATTGTCTGTACGGACCTTTTAAATCATCATATATTAATTAATAGTTCTTTGATTAATAAGGTGGAATTTAGGTCAGTGTTATTAATTTCAACCAGAAAATATACAGCATTGTTATTGTTTTGCTTCAGTGCATCGCGAAGAACCACATTATCCAAGAAGTCCGAATTATATGGTTCCAGGTCCATTCCCACAGTATGGCACCAAGAGCAAGAGTCTTTTATCAAAGACATGGATCAATCAATATGCCTTTATTCCTTTATTTGTTTCAGTGATTTGACTGTGGCCATGCTGGAGCACTGCCTTTAGTCGAACAAATCGACCCCAGAACTTATTCTTTGCAAGCCTAGTACTTGTTCTATTGGTCTCTTTTGCTGAACTGCCAAGTTACGGGGGTTGTAGACGCACCAACATCAGTGGTCAAGTAATGGTGGGCGGACAAACACAGACACACACACACACACTAAAATTTATATTTATATATATATATATATGATAGGCTTCTTTCAGTTTCCATCTACCAAATCCACTGACAAGGCTTTGGTCAGCCTCAGGCTATAGTAGAAGAATGAACAGAACAGAAGAATGCAAAATTGTAATTTAGTTCCAGTGCATCAAGGACCACATTTATTGAAGTAGGCAGA
Organism: Octopus sinensis; assembly: GCF_006345805.1. Classification (NCBI taxonomy): domain Eukaryota; kingdom Metazoa; phylum Mollusca; class Cephalopoda; order Octopoda; family Octopodidae; genus Octopus; species Octopus sinensis. The sequence goes on along the minus strand of NC_043017.1, from coordinate 5,073,463 downwards.
GTTATACAGTTCTAGGTTCAATCCCACTGCAAGGCGTCTTGGGCAAAGGTCTTTTATTGAAGATCTGGACTGATCAATACTTAATGATTGGAATATACAAAATGGTTATGTAGCTCTGGTGTATCAGGGCCCATGTTATTAAAGTAGGTGGAATTACATGATTCAAGGGTTCAGTTCCACTGCAGGGCCCCTGGGACAAACTGCTGAATGCTCAGAGCATTGTGAGCAGGTCATGGTGGAGCAGCCATGATTTGTCCTGCCATAACTCTCGTCTCTTCTGAGAACACACAGCAGGACCGCTTTGTAGACTTGCTGGCTGACTGTCTGGCCGACTGTCTGGCCGACTGTCTGGCCGACTGTCTGGCCCCTGTAGCGAAGAACTCACTGTGGACAATACCCATAGCTCACACTGCACACCCAGTCCCGTTACCTTTCAGACAGACCTTGTATGTACCCCAAGTTTCTTTCAGTTTCCCTCAACCAAATCTGCTCACAAGGCTTTGGGTGACCCAAGGCTCTCACAGAAGGCACTCACCCAAGGTGCCTTGTAAGTGGGACTGAACCTGGAACCATGGAGCTATAGCAGAAAACATTTACCCAACAACTGCCACCCTTTTTACCGCAGCCCCACTAAGGATCTTGTGAAGGTGCATGGTTCAGTGGTTACAGAGTTGGGTTCACAATCATGAGTTACTTCGTCTGAGAACTGGGATGGGTTATGTGATGTGTTCTTGAGCAAGACACTTTATTTCACATAGCTCCAGTTCACTCAGCTGTAGAAATGAGTTGCAACATCACTGGTGCCAAGCCTGTATCAGGCTTTGCCTTTCCCTTGGATAACATCAATGGTATGGAGAGGGGAAGATGGTGGTGGTGGTGGTGGTGGTGATGATAATGAGAGCAAAGATGATGATGGTGATGGTGGTGGTGGTGGTAGTGATGATAGTATGATAATGATGATGATGATGGTGGTGGTGGTTATAGTGAGGATGATGATGATGACAGCAAAGATGATGATGGTGATGGTGGTGTTGGTAGTAGTGGTGATAGTATGATGATGATGACATTGATGATGGTGGTGGTTGTGGTGGTGGTTATAGTGAGGGTGATGATGGTGATGATGATGATTTGTTTCGGTCTGCAGATTCTATAATTTCTGTGTAGGAGAAGGTATCAAAGTATTGATCATGACAAAACACTGGTTACGAGACATTGATACTTTTCTAATCTATCAATAAATGATCTTCAGTAATTCCTAGATTGGAACTTGTGTCTGTGTGTGTGTGTGTATATATAAATACACACACATGCATATACATAAACACATATAAATTTACATCTATATACACCAACACACACACACACATACATATATATATATATATATATATATATATATATATATATATACACATACATATATACATATGCCAATACATAGGCCTATGTTGCATGCACACACACACATAAATATAAGTACATACATAGACACACACATATATATAGAGAGAGAGAGAGAGGGGAAAGTGAGAGAGAAAAGGGGAGATGTATATGTATGTATACATGTATGCATATATATATATATACGCACACACATATCACAGACAAATACCTATATCTTCTTTGTGTGTGCACATACACACACACACGCAAAGACTAAATATTAAAAAAAAATATATACCAGAAAAAAAAGATGGCGCTGGATCATTAAATTGGGTGTAATAAGAATCTAAATATGAAAGTGTCTACAAGACTGTGAAAGAGAGAGAGGGGGGGGAAGAGAGAATGGAGGAGAGAGAGAGGGAGGGAGACGGAGACAAAGAGAGAGGGGGAGGAAGAGAGAAGGGGAGAGAGGGGGAGGAAGAGGGAATGAAACTTGTCGAAAGTAAGAATCGCATTAGTTGTTATTAGATTGTAGAGTTCTTGAGAATATTGCAGCTATAGACTTAAAAACAGTAATAGAATTATAGATTAGTGGTGGTGGGGGGGGGTATGGGGTTCTTTGTACTAGCGGAATGGTAAAGGAAGAAAATAAAAAGAGATGCAAGAAAGAGAGAGAAAGAGAGAGAGACTATAATCAGATATGGGGTGGGGTGGGGTGGGAGGGAAATAAGTGGAATGAGAACCATTCAGACTTAATAGGCAGTTTCTGTGTGTGTGTGTGTGTGTTTGTGTGTTTGTTTGTGTATATATACATAATGTGTATGTTTTATTTATATATATACATGACTTTGTATGTTTGCAATCACATTAATAAATGCACCTATACATAATGCATGTGTGTGTGTGTGTCATTGTGCACATGTATATATGCATGCATGTGTGTGTATGTATATATATATATGAATATATATATATGATCATATATACATAATGTGCATGTTATGTATGACTCTGAAAAGTCAAAATCACATAAAAGCATACAAACACATAATTGATCTACACACACACACACACACACACATATATATGTGTGTGTATGTATGAATGTATATATGTTTATGTACTCATGTATATGTGTGTGCTTGTGTGTGTTAGATTTGACATTGTATAGTCACAATCACATTAGACACAACTTTCTGTGTGTATAGAATCATTTGTCTGCATATGCCATGCATATACACACATGCACACACACACGCACACACACACATGCACACACACACACATCTATCTATATATATGTATAAGAATGCATTATGTCTATAAGAGCAGGGGTGTGTGTGTGGTAAGAAGCCTGATTTCCAGCCACATGGTTCCAGGTTCAGTCCCAAATCCACTCACAAAGCTTTAGAAGATCAAGACTATAGTAGAAAACACTTGCCCAAGGTGCCACACAGTGGGACTGAACCCGGACCCAGGTGGTTGGGAAGCAAACTTCTTTACTGTCCAGCCAGGAATATACATATGTATGCATACAAATCTATATAATTTCATGGGTATGTGTGTGTGTATATGTTTACATGGATTATGTATGTTTGTGTGTTTGTGTGTGTATATATGTATGAGTGTATGTGTGTGTATATATATATATATATATATATATATATATATATATATAGGCGCAGGCATGGCTGTGTGGTAAGAAGTTTGCTCACAACCACATGGTTCTGGGTTCAGTCCCACTGCATGGCAACTTGGGAGAGTGTCTTCTACTATATATATATATATATACACACATACACACACACACACACACACATATATATACATACATACACACATATATGTAGAGAGACACATACATACATACAAACATACATACATACATATATATATATATATACACACACACACATACACATGTGGTCTGACCAATAAGTATTCGCACTGTTGCCATAGTAATGAAACTAAAGCACACAGAGTGAAGCTGCTTGGCATAGATTGACCTTGAACTCTGCTGTGTATGTACACCAAGTGTTTACGTTCTAGCACACTTCACCTGTTTACAGCAGTGGTTGGAAGGAAGGTATGTAGCATGTGATCGTTGCATTAACCATAACAGAGAAAGTTGAGCAGAGAATCTGCATCAAATTTTGCCAAAAGCTTGGTGATACCTGTTAAGAGGCCTATGCAAAGATTTCAAAAAGTTTTCATCATTCTTGACACAATCAAAGAGAGTTTGTGCAACTGGAAACCAACTATCTTTTTGGTCAGCTGAATGCAGTTTTGGCACAAACTTGGCAGACACGTGTCTCATGCCCAAATCTTCAGTGATAATGGACTGAACTGAACCGTAACTAATCTGTACATCCTCTGATAACTCACGGATGGTGATTCAACAATTTTCCCTCACAGCTACACGCACATCTGCGATGTTTTTCTCATTTCTGCTGGTTGCAGGTCTCCCAAACTATTCATCAATATCGACATATTTTTGACCATTTTTGAAACGTCTGAACCACTCATACATTTGTGTGCGGCTCATACACTCCTCTCCACACACTTTCTGCAACAATGCGTAGGTCTCTGAGCAGGTAACTCCATGACAACTTTCTCTGTTAAGGTCAATGTGACAATCACACACTACACATCTTCCTTCCAAGCACTGCTGCAAACAGCAGAAAAGAGCTAGAATGTTAAAACTTAGAGCTTACACACAACAGAATTCAAGGTAAATTTTTGCCAAATGGCTTTATACTGTGTGCTTTAGCATCGTTACTATGGCAACAGTCCGGATACTTATTGATCAGACCTCGTATATATATATATAAATAAATAGACGCAACACACGTGTATATATATATATATACATACATATATATATATATATAATATATATATATATAATAAATAGACGCAACACACGTGTATATATATATATATACATACATATATATATATATACATACATCATCATCATCATCATCATCGTTATATATACATATATATATATACACACACGTATATATACACGCACACACATACAAATATACATATACATTCCACAGCATACCTTTGTGTTTTTATTAATTTTCTCTTACACAAATATCTCATCCTACAGCTATTCTTTAATTGAAAATTTTGGAACTTCTATAAAACTGCCACTTTTAATCCTTAACTGTAAATTGGTTGGCGCTGGTCCAGGTTTGTTTGATGTCAATACATGATACTCTGCCATAGTTTTTAACACAGAGCGCTGGCTGAGACCTGCGAGACTTACGCAGAAAACTGTGTCAGAATTACAATGAACTTCAAACAGATAAACATAAGAAGACATTACAATATATACACACATATATATATGTATATACCTACATATATATATATATATATATATATATATATATATACACCTGCATATATATATACATACCTAAATATATATATATATAATATATATATATATATATATATATATATATATACACATACCTACAAATATATATATACATACCTAAATATATATATACACATACCTACATATATATATATATATATATATAGAAACACTGCCAGATCGACCGCAGAAACACTGCCAGATCAGACTGGGCCTGATGCAGCCTTCTGGCTTCACAGACCCCAGTTGAACTGTCCAACCCATGGAAAGCAGACGCTAAATGATGGTGATGATGATGATGATATATACTAAGTTACAGGGACATAAATGAACCAACACCAGTTGTCAAGTGGACAGATGCAGGACAGTTTCCACAAAGTTTCTATTTGGTGAACTCACCCCCAAGGCATCGGTTGGCCCAGGGTTTACAGAAGAAAGCATTTGCCCAATGTGCTGTGTGGTGGGACTGAACCCAGAACCAGGTGGTTGCAAACGGGAGTTCTTAACCACACAGTCATGCCTGCTCGGTGTATGTATGTGTGGCTGTGTCAGTACATACCACAAAGCAATTTATTCATTTATTCAAAGCTAGATTCAAACACACACACATATGTATGTGTGTGTGTCTGTGTGTGTTCATATATACATACACACACACCCACATATATACATACACATGTACATACATACACATATACATACATACACACACACATGCACTTACACGCACAAACCTATATTCCCTTTCACCCTGTATATAGCCACTCACACACATGTATATGTGTGTGCATGTTCATATATATATACACACACACATACACATGTACATACCTACACATAAACATACACACATACACACATGCACATACGCACACACACACATATGTACTTACACACACACACCAATATTCCCTTCCACTCTGTATATAGCCACACACACACACATGCACACACACATGCACACACACACACGCACACACACATGCACACAGACACACACACACACACACACACAGAACCTCCGAACACTTCCCATGTTCCTGTTGATGTTTCCCAATATGTCACAGAATCTCGAATATTATTCTTCAACTATTCTCGGCATCTTTTATTTTGTCAGCAAATTTTCCATCTGTTCATTTCAGTTTACACAAGCACACACACACACACCAACTTACACACATACACACACAGAATAATATATAGCAACTCATACACAAACACAGATAATACACATCAAAAGACAGTGATACACACACATACACTCACTCAGTCGTATACACAGTGGCACACACACCCATGTACACAGTGACATACATACATACACACAGATAAATGCTTAGCAACACACATACATACATACAGAAATATACAGCAACATACACAAATACACAGCCAAACACACACATTAACATAATATATAAACACACCAATGTACACAACACATACACACCAATATATATATATATATATATATATATATATATATATTATATATATATATATATATATATATATATATATGTATACTACTAGCTAACCCCAGTTTCACCCGGTCTGTTTGGATGATGTGGCTGTGATCATAGGCATAATCTATAACAGCGTTTGTCAACCTTATCATTTCGGGTCCCGTGTTTCGATTAGAGCCTCCAGATGTATGAAAATTCCCTGACCCCACCCCGTCAGAAAACAGCTTCTAAGCAACTGGTTGTTTTAATGGCAGAAGAAAGGGGTAAATTCCATTACAAAAAGGTTTTAATCGATTTTCTAAGTATGGGGGTTGTGAAAAAAATAAAACCTACATTCCAATCTATGCATCCGTCTCCACATGTGTGCCATTTTTCATGCGAATCCACCCAGCCGTTTGGCTGTGAACCTCAAGACAAGCAAGAATACAACGATCGCCCATGTCCAATTTATATTATATATATATATATATATATATATAAAAAGGATGGGGACACCCTTCTGTCATGAATGACCATGGGATTGCACCTAGAAAGTTACCCTCCGAGGCACAAGTCTGGGCAAGGTTGTTTATTGAAGACCAGCAGTCACCCATACATACCGGCCTCCCCTTTCCACATCACTAATGTTATCCAAGGGAAAGGCAAAAGGGGCCAATACAGCTTGGCACCTGTGATGTTGCTACTCATTTCTAAAGCTGAATGAAATGGACCAACATGAAATAAAGAGTCTTGCTCAAGAACACACTACACAGCCTTGTCCAGGAATTGAACTCACAACCTAACGATCATAAGCTCGATGCTCTAACCACTGAGCCACATGCCTTCACAGCCATATACACACACACACACACACCAATTTACACATCAACGGGCATGCATCACATTAAATAAAGATTTCATTCTTTAAGGTTTAGTCTGTCCCCTACCCTTTGACCTGTCTAACAATATATTGAGGTGTCGGCAGCAGGGCGTGGATTTAGTTATTGGGCAGGACCTAACAGGATGAACTAACAGGATGCCATGCAGAGGACCTTGAATACAAGACAATAGATGACACCCTAATATTTCTAGTTAGATGGTAACTGTAGGACCACAAGAAGCAGTGTCTTGTGACTCCTATAATATGCAGCACAACCAAAACCCCTTCAGTCTTTAAAAAATTTGAAGTAATTATTAGCAGCATTCATTAGCTATATATATGTTATATATAACTATTACTATGAACAGTTATTATTATTATTAATTATTATTGATACTATTAACAGTAGGAGATTCTGGCCTCATGAACACTTTAGAAATTATTAATAGCTGTGGTAGTACTAGTAGCAGCAGCAGCAGTAGTAGTAGCAGTAGTGGTGATGGTGGTGGTGGTAGTAAAAGTAATGGTGATGGTGGTGGTGGTGGTATTAGTAGTAGTAGTAGTGGTATTAGTAGTGGTAGTGGTGGTAGTGGTGGTAGTAGTAGTGGTGGTAGTAGTAGTAGTAGTAGTAGTGGTGGTATTAGTAGTGGTAGTAGTAGTACTAGTAGTAGTGGTATTAGTAGTGGTGGTGGTAGTAGTGGTATTGGTAGTGGTAGTAGTAGTACTAGTAGTAGTGGTATTAGTAGTGGTATTAGTAGGGGTGGTGGTAGTAGTAGTAGTAGTAGTAGTAGTGTTGGTGGTCGTATTGACTGCAGTACTGACTTGGGGTATTGTTGTCGGAATTGTCATTAGTGATGGTTGTAGTGGCGCTGGTGGTGGTGGTGGTGGTGCTGCTGCTGCTTCTTCTGCAGCTATTGGTGGTGATGGTCATGGTTGAAGTGGTACTGTTTGCTGTTGGGAGTGTTGTTGCAGTTATTGGTGGTGGTGGTGGTAGTGGTGGTATTGTTGGTGTCAGTGTTGTTGTTGTTATTGGTATTGGTGGGGCAGTGACGGTGGTGGTGGTGGTGCTGGTAGTATAGCTGAATTGGTAGAGTTGTTGTTCTTGCTCAAGGTTACATTGATGGTGTCGACAGAGGGGGGAGGGCAGGAGAGCATTTTTCTATCAGCATCATTTGATTCAATTAAGAGGGGGGAGGGCAGAGGGTCGGGGGGGGGGAGAAGGGGGTGGGGGTTCAGAAACAAGTTTTTCGAAGCTCAGTAACGAAGAACAACAATCATTTAGTGGATCAATAGATCAATAAATATTGATGTAGGAAATTTCTTGATATATCTGTTATTCAGCAGAGTTTCAGGAAGCCGCCGCTAAACATATTCCGCCGCCACTACCATGGCCACCACCGCTTTCTCTCTCTCTCTCTCTCTCTCTCTACCTTTACATGGGAATATAATTCCGATTATATTTCTGTATTGCAAAGAAACCAGACAAAATAAGCAGAAACACTGATTTCTCTCTCTTCTCTCTCTCTCCCTCTCTCTCTCTCTCTCTCCACCTCCACTCTCTCTTTCTCCTTCTCCATATCTCTCTCTCTTTCTCCATCCCTGACTCTGTCACTCTTTCTTTCTCTCACTCTCTTTAGATATATGTATATATATGATGATGTATGTATATAAATATATATATGTATGTGTATATATATATATATATATAATTATCCCTCTCTATATCTATTTATCTATCTAATTAGCTCTCTCTCTCTCTCTCTCTCTCTATCAATCTAGCTAGTTCCCTTTCTCTTTCTCTATCCATCTATCTATCTCCCCTTCTCTATCTATCTAACTAGCTCCTCTCTCTCTCTCTCTCTCTCTTTATCTATCTGTTTGTCTGTCTGCCTGCATCTATTGACTCCTTTACTATTTTAGACTTCTATAACACAATCAATACCCAATAATTAATGAGTTAATGTTTGTACAATCACGTGCAAGTGTGTGTACATATGTGTGTGCATGTATCACACACACACACAAACCTCAACTCCTTGCCATAAAGGGCCAAACCTCAGCCAATTGAACTTAATACTGCATCTGTAGGATGCTATGACTGGCATCACCAATGGTTTAGAGAAGCCAGCCACCTTCAAGCCAAATGTAACTCATTGTGCCCCCAAGACAAGAGTCTGCACTTGCCTCGACCATTCTTGCTCATTTCACATGGTTTCAATTTGGAATGTTTCTTGCAGAACAAATCTACCACATGTCATCACCATCATCCTCATGGTTTTAATTTCTGTTTTTCCACATTTGCATGGGTCAAATGCTATTTGTTGTGGAAGATTGTCTATGGCTTGTTTATTGCCCACAAGGGGCTAAACATAGAGGGAACAAACAAGGGATTAAGTCGATTACATTGTCCCCAGTACGTAACTGGTACTTAATTTATCGACCCCAAAAGGATGAATGGCCAAGTCAACCTAGGCGGAATTTGAACTCAGAACGTAACGGCAGACAAAATAACACTAAGCATCAGGTTAGCATCAGGAATGGCATCCTCTAATTGCTGCTAGTCTCTCGTAGTCCAAGAAAAACGGTTTCACAATTTCTTACCGAACACCCGGAACGGATGATTTGTTTACAATGGTCACATGTACATGTTGTGCATTAGCGCAGTTCCTCCATCAAATCAACAATGTGCCACATGTCAGGTGTTGAAGTGCCACATGTCAGATGTTGCGCAACACAAAATGAGGTGTTTTGATCAAGAACACAATGTACTTCTAGGACCAATAATTGAAACCGCAACCTCTCAATCATGAGAGCAACAGCCTTACCATTCAGCTATGTGCTCTCAATACCCGGTGATTAAACAATACCTCAAATAACCTCTTCTCATTTAACCCATGCAAGCATGGAAAAACAAACAAACAGAGATCTACAGATTGGTTAGAATAGGATTCCGAATTGATTTTTGAAACAAAATTCTAATAAAAATAAATGCATCTTTTTTTTTATTTAATTCAATTTTCATTGATTTATTTATTCAATAATATTTTTCATGTTATATATTATTGATTATTTATTTATTTATTTATTTTATTTAATTCATTTTGGATGAGGGTATAAAATAACAAATTATCAAAGCCGAGATGCTTCCATAAATGGCAACTGGTGATAGAACAGAAATTGGATTTTGCTTGGAAGGGTGGCAGGAGTGAAATGAAAAAAAAAAAATTATTATTATTAATATTATTATTATTATTATTAATTTAATAAGGTGGTGGTGGTGGAGTGAGGGTGGCATGTTTTGGTGGTATGTAATGATGGTTATGATGATGATCATCATCATCGTTGTGATTATGAAGATCGACCATTCACAAGTTTTCTGAAGTGACATGACTGATTAAGGGATTAAGGAGGATGAAATCTCACTGAAATAACAACAACAATAACAATAATAATCTTGTATATAAATAAATAGACAAGTGTATGTATGTGTGTGCTTGTATATGTGTGTATATATTATATATATATATATATATACATACATACACCCACACTTGCAAGTCCTCATTTCTCTCTCTCTTTAAATCTCTTTATATGTGTGCGTATGTATGAGTGGAGGCATGTGGTTTAGTGGTTAGAGTGTCAGCATCATGATCATAAGATTGTGGTTTCGATTCCTAGACCGGGCGACGCATTGTATTCTTAAGCAAAACACTTCATTTCACATTGCTCCAGTCCACTCAGCTGGCAAAAATGAGTAACGCTGCGATGGACTAGCGTCCCGTCCAGCTGGGGAACACATACGCCATAGAAACTGGGAAACTGGGCCCATGAGCCTGGCTAGGCTTTAAAAGGGCACAAGAAAAAAAAAAAAGTCAGTGACTCTGTGGTAAGAAGCTTGCTCGCCAACCTCATGGTTCCAGGTTCAGCCCCACTGCATGGCATCTTGGGCAAGTGTCTTCTACTTTAGCCTCAAGCTGACCAAAGCCTTGTGAGTGGATTTGGTAGACGGAAACTGAAAGAAGCCTGTCGTATATATATATATGAGTGTGTGTGTGTGTCTGTGTTTGTGTGTCTGTGTTTGTCCCCCCAACATTACTTGACAACCAATGCTGGTGTGTTTATGTCCCCATAACATAGCAGTTCGGCAAAATAGACTGCTAGAATAAGCACTAGGCTTACAAAGAATAAGTCCTGGGGTCAATTTGATCAACTAAAGGCGGTGCTCCAGCATGACCACAGTCAAATGACTGAAACAAGTAAACAAATATATATGTGTGTGTATGCATATATATATATATATATATATATATACACACTCACACACATACATATACACACATACATATACACACACACAGATATAGAGGGATAGGTGAAGAGAAAGGAGGAAGAGAGATTCTGTTGTATAGAGGACTTTTTGGGGGTCACTTTTTTTCCTTTTTCCATTATGTTTCTGACAGAGCTGGTTTGGTTTAATAACTAAACGGTGTACCGTTTTCCCTCCACACACATACGTGTAACAAGTGGAAATATTCCAAGGAAAATGGTGAGCGTTGAATTCATCAAGTATTACTGCCAAGCTAGTCTCACACGCGACAGTCAGCCATTCCTCTGGTTTAAGATGGAACCTTTAAATGCTACAACAGCAACTCGCATTTTATAGAGAGGAATAAGTCTTCGATAATGGAAGACAGAATCTATATACACACACACACACTTATATAAACATATATATTTGCACACACATACATAAACATATATAGACATGTACACATACAAAAATACATGTATGCAGAGATACACAAGCACCACACATACATATATACACATATATACACATATATATATACATACACACATACATATTATATACACATTCAAAAACATACATCTATATCTCTCTCTCTCTCTCTCTCTATATATATATATATATATATATATATATACGTGCATACACATGCATATATACACATGCATACATATACACATTCAAAAACATATACATCTATATATATACATCTATATATATACATACATATACATACATACATATATGTGCATACACACATACACAGGTATGTGTATATGTATGCATTTATAGAGCAGTTTAGATTTATATAAATAATAAAACTTCAACAAATTGCTATGTGTAATTATCGCCAGGTGATATACATTATCATGTGATGGATGATTCAGGTAAAAATGATTAAGGGATTAACATTGTCTTAATAATTAGTTTATCTAGGAATTAGAAGTTGTAAGTTAGATAAAAGCTGTCACAGAAAATGGTTTACAGCTATTAGATTTTGGTTTGTAAGCAGATTCAACTGCTGACATTGTTATTATTATTATTATTATTATTATTATTATTATTATTATTATTGTTATTATTATTATTATTCTCTTTACTCTTTTACTTGTTTCAGTCATTTGACTGCGGCTATGCTGGAGCACCGCCTTTAATCGAGCAACTCAACCCCGGGACTTATTCTTTGTAAGCCCAGTACTTATTCTATCGGTCTCTTTTGCCGAACCGCTAAGTGACGGGGACATAAACACACCAGAATCGGTTGTCAAGCGATGTTGGGGGGGACAAACACAGACACACAAACACACACATATATACATATATACGACGGGCTTCTTTCAGTTTCCGTCTACTAGATCTCCTCAGAAGGCTTTGGTGGGCCCGAGGCTATAGTAGAAGACACTTGCCCAAGGCGCCATGCAGTGGGACTGAACCCGGAACCATGTGGTTGGTAAACAAGCTACTTACTACACAGCCACTCCTGCGCCTATTATTATTATTATTATTATTATTATTATTATTATTATCAATATTATTATCATCATTATTATTATTATTTTCATTAGCATTTTCTTTCAGGTTCGTTTCCATTTTTGCCAAGTGCCTTCCTGACACCTAGGGCAGAGAAAAGTACTACATACATTGGTAGGCCATTAAAACAAACACACCAGATTGTTCATTGACTAAAATCTATCTAATTCTCAAACATCAAAAATATCTTTAGTAATAATTGGAATTGTAGGGTGGTGGAGGTGATGGTGGTGGTGGCGGAGGTGAGGGTGGTGATGGTGATGGTGGTGCAGGTGGTGGTAATGGTGGTGGCAGTGATGGTGGTGGATGTGATGGTGGTGATGGTGGTGGAGGCGATGATGGATGCGAGAGTGGTAGTGATGGTGATGGTGAGGGTGGTGGCAGTGGTGATGGTGGCAGTGGTGGTAATGGTGGTGATGATGATGGCGGCGCGATGGTGGTGGTGGAGGTGAGGGTGGTGATGGAGGCGATGGTGAGGGTGGTGGTGACAGTAGCGATGGTGGTGGTGGTGGTGATGGTGGAGGACGTGAAGGAGAGAGGCAAATAGGGAGGGGAAAAATCGGTGGAGCAATGACCACAAGATAGAACCAGTCTGGAAAGGCAATCCTTTGTTACCGACAACAAAGAGACGTGCAACTACACTTCTCCCTTGAGCCTTGCGTTGCCATTACTTTCATCCGTTTACAATACCGATTCCTAGAGACAGCCCCCCCCACCACCACCACCACCGCCGCCGCCGCCATCATCACCTGCATCATGCTGATTACATTACTTTAATTACAGAACTCGTTTATTCATTATCTCGAAACTAAGCCACCAGAGGTCAGCCCTGGTCAGATTGTCTTTTACAGCTGAGTCATGCTATCAGTTTACAGACACTGAGCGTAGAAGGTAAACGGGTGCACTCAATACCGGGCTCTATTTTACATACATACGACTGTGTTGATTGGTTATGATGGTAGTGTTAAACCCCAGGACATGCCTGACCATGTAGCACTTCGATCAAAGACATTCCGGTTATGACCCTCCTGTCTTTTTGTTTTTCTTTTCCACTACTTTTTATACATTTCAATCAACCCTTTTTTGTACCTTTTCCTTCTTTCAGTCATAGGTTGTGGTCATGCTGTAGCACCACTTAAAGGCACCCAGTATACTCTGTAAAGTGGTTGGTATTTAGGAAGGACATCCAGCTGGAGAAAGCATGCCAAAGCAGATATCGGGGCCCAGCGCAGTAGTTCTTTGGCTCATAGGTTCCTGTCGAATCGTCCAGTCGATACCAGCTAGGAAAAAGGCACATTAAACAATTATGGTGATGGTGATGTTGATGATGGTGGTGGTGGTGATAATGGTGACAATGATGATGATGATGATGATGATGATGGTTATGATGGTGGTGATGATGACGACAGCGATGATGACAGTGGTGATGATGATGATGATGATGATGATGGCGCTGATGATTACGATGGCAATAAAAAACCGTGTTTATTAGCTTTATTGGTCATATTGGCTGGTGGACATATTTTGGTGGAATCGGATAATGTTTCTTCAGAACTCCATTTTTACTTTGGTAAATAACATTTCTTACATAAAAAAGTGTATCCTCGTTTCTTTATTTTGTATTGGTGTAACTCTACTCTCAGAGCTGATTTTATTCTTTAAATACATGGAAATAAAGCAGAAGATATTTTGGAAGCTCTGAAGCTCTTCAAGACAATTTTTATTTATTTATTTCTATTTCTATTTGATTGTAGTCTAATAAAAGACTCCATAGATATTCTCAGAGTGTTATAGAATCGGCTAATGTTATGCATTCTCTACGTTTCTATTAATCTCGTTGTTAATGTAATATAAAGTTTTAGCACCAATAAGTGGAAATCGACAAGTAAATCTTTGAATAGTCATTCAGAAGGAATGTGTCTTGTGCTTTTTCTATGGCTGGTTATTTTCGACTTGGAAAACGGAACAGTGAAAGACATCAAGATTCCATTGATACCAAAATCTAATGTGAATATTTAGAAATATCAAAAGTATGGAAGATTATTACTGCAGGTTTCTTCAGAAGAAGTGTTTTATATAAAACTGTTATCTGTTATTTCGTATTGCGTAGATAAAAGTTTAGGAATAGCTGCATGTAGTACGTTATACTCTAGTATACTACATGTGACTGTCACACCATGTAGCGTATATTCTAAAGTACTCCATGTAGCTCATACCCTGATAGATTCCATACAGCGTTAACTCTAGATTATTTGAGATAGACTAAGTCATACTACATGTAGCTTATACATCAAAATAAGCTACAAGGATATCCAGAGGTAATGCAGTACGATCGTTTCATGCATCTCCATTTAATTGAACTATGCAATCATTACATCAATTTAAGATGCAGAGCAATCTTCAGCTGCACAAAGACATAGAATTTAATTAAATTAGAACAGATGGACACATTAGTATAATTTTACCTAAGATCTCCAAAAAGTTAAGGAGATAGACAAAGAACATGTTGTACCAACTACATCATAGTTGCTTATACAGGTAAAGATAAGGTAAAGAACCCCCTTTAGTCCATGAATGACCATGAGACTGCATTAGAAAGTTGCCCTCTGAGGTACAAGTCCCGGCAAAGTTGTTTATAGAAGCCTAGCAGTTACCCACACATACCAACCTCATCGCCTTGCCCCACGACACTAATGTTATCCACACAACACACACACACACACACAGAATTGGTAAACTAGTTCTAGATATTATAGCATCTTTCTATTGTCTGATTTATTTATTTTTTTATGTATATTTTATTTATTTCTCTTTTTTTTTTATGTCTATAGACTTAGTCTAACCGCCATTCAATCATCCTCTCAATCTAAATTCCAACCGAGTCTGGTGACATTTCCGGAAGAATGGTGTTCATTATATTCTAACATCTGACCTTTGTTACATTTTTGTTTTTTATTGTTTTTTTTTTTACATGCCATAGTTATAGTTCTGTGAGGTGAGGCCATACCGTATTGAATACGTTACTGATGAGCTGACAAAACTGTTAAGGGTTCAATTCTTGGATGAGTAATTTCGGTTCCTCTACATATTTGTGATTCCTGATTATATATTTTTCTTTTTGGTGTCTGCAACTCAGAATATTTCAAAGAATATTTACAGCACAATGATTTATTTTATTCTTTTACGCATTTTTAGCCCAAAGGCTGCGACCATGCTGGAGCACCACTCGTGCTGTCTCCTTTTCAATGGCCATTCCTTTGTATCTGGCTCTTTGGGGAGACATGGATTATGATGTGTGCGGGTGTGTGAGAGAGGGAGAGAGTGGGTTTGTATGTGAGTATGAGTATGTCAATGGCTTTCTGTGTGCGTGTGTGTTTGTTTGTTTGAGTGCATGTGTGTGTGCTTCCGAGTGTGTGTTTGACAGAGAGAGAGAGAGAGAGAGTGGGTGTGAGTGTGAGTGTGTGTCAATGGCTTTCTGTGTGTGTGTGTTTGTTTGAGTGTGTGTGTGTGTGTGTGTGTGTGTCTGTTTGTTTGAGTGTGTGTGTGCTTCCGAGTGTGTGTTTGTGTGTGTGTTTGACAAAGAGAGAGAGAGAGAGTGAGTGGGTTTATATGTGTGTGTACTTGTGAAGGTTTCTGTATATTTGTATGTGTGTGTGAGTGTGTGAGCGTGAGTGTACTTCTGAGTGTAAGTGTGTGTGCATTTCTTTGAGTGTGCAAGTAGTGGGTTTGTGTTTGTGTGTGAGAGAGTGGGTTTGTGTATGTATGAATAGAGTAGAGTGTGTGTGTGGGCCTGTGAGTATGTAAGTGGATTTGAGTGAACGTATGCATGTGTGTGGTGTATGTTTAAGAGGGAGAGAAATAGAATAGCGATATCACATATAAGCAAACACAATCCAAATACGAGACACACTTGGGCTTCGTAGAGGTCCAACCATCTGGTTTTCAACAAGTTTAGCCAATTGCTTCAGAACGTAGTTTTGGTAATGTTAATCCAATCTCATTGATCCACTCACGACAGTTCCCACGTAAAATCTACAGTGACCCACTCCAAATGCATTAAATAATTTTTCATATATAAATGCTTTAAGTTTCTTTGAAACTCATAACTAACACACAAACAAAACTTCCTTCTACTTCACCTCCTCCTCATCATCATCATCATTTCCCTCCTCCTCACTATCATCATCACCACCACCACTATCATCATCATTGCCATCATCATCAACATCGTGGACTGGGGTGTAACATAAGTGGGCTGGTTACAACCCTGGCATAGGCCATGAGGTGATGGTCTCACTTGGCTTACCGGGTCTTCTCAAGCACAGCATATTTCCAAAGGTCTCAGTTACTAGTCATTGCCTCAGTGAAGCCTCATGTTCGAAGGTCAAACATTTTATATATATATATATACACACACACACATACATATGTGTGTGTCTTGTGTCTGATTTTGTCCCCCACCAGATAGTATGTATGTATATATATATATGTGTGTGTGTGTGTGTGTGCAACAGGCTTCTTTCAGTTTCCGTTGACCAAATCAACTCACAAGGCCTTGGTCGACCTGAGTATATAGTAGGAGATACTTACCCAAAGTGTCACACTGTGGGACTGAACCCAGAACCATGTGTTTGCAAAGCAAGCTTGTTAACCACAGAGCCATGCCTAGCGGACCGACACTCCTGGCAGTTTGCTGAGCTTGATAAGACACGACAAGTTAAGCAAAAGCATAGTTGCCCTTGCATACAAGCATGTCCCTTGCAACCCCTTCCAGCTGAGCATTCCTAATTTCATGGGGTCATAGGTGCCGGTGCCACGCAAAAAGAACCCATGCCGGTGTTGCGTAAAAGCACCCTGTACGCTCTGTAAAGTGGTTGGTGTTAGGAAAGGCATCCAGCTGTAGAAACCCTGCCAAACAGAGATGGACCCTGAACAGCCCCTCAGATGGTCACCTCAGATGGTCAGCTCCTGTCAAACCATACCAACTCATGCCAGTATGGAAAACAGACGTTAAATGATGATGATAATGATGATGATGATTGGGCTTGTTTCACTTTCTGCTTACCAAATGTACTCATAAGGTTTTTGTTAGCCCAGGGCTATAATAGAAGACACTTGCCCAAACTTCCGCATTATGGGACTGAACCTAAAACCACATGGTTGTAAAGTGAGCTTCTTAACCACAGGCTCATGCCAGCACAAGTGGCCAGAACTCATTTTACAATCAATTGAAAAACAACACACTAAACATTTTTGTTATGTAATACATGCACGTGTGTGTGTGTGTGTGTGTAAATATATATATATGTATATATATATATATATATATGTATGTATGTATGTATTTATTACGACATATGCACATATATAAAGGCACACAAGCATACATATTCAAAAATGAACATAGATACATAGGCAGATGTGTCTCTACATACACACGCACACACATACATGGACAAATCTGTAAATACACCTGGATGTAGGAATTCGAATTAATATGCAGTGGAGTACGTACTTAGAGGGATTCAATTTACTTCATTAGGAAACCATGAGGAAATTCCTATAGCACACTTGAGTTATAACTTGACCTTTCATTTTATATTATTATTGCTTTGCACAGCTTCTAGCACTGGAGATGTACCACAGCGTCAGCTGTTTACCAGTGAACTAAGGTAACACCCCTTAAGTTTCGAGCACCAACTGGAGTAATCGAGCAGTTCCAAGTAGTGCTGTTTTCTGCAAATGCTCCACCCTTATTGCAGACCCCATTTATTCTATATACTTCTAAAGTTTTTTACTCACTGTTCTCGGGGATCCGACAATTATTGGTACTACTACCACCTTTTTCATCGACCACAACTGCTTAACCTCACAAGCTAACCTCTCATACCTATCGACTTTTCTTTCTTCCTTATCGCATACCTTGTTGTCAGCTGGGCATGCTATATCTATGATACAGCATCATTTGCTTTCTTTCTCAATTAAGACTATGTCTGGCTTCCTATTCTCTAACTCATGATCGCACTGAATCATAAAAATCCCACAGGATCTTTGTATTATGATTTTCAATGATGCCTTTGGGTTTGTGGTCATACCAATTTATTATTATCATTATTATTATTATTATTATTATTATATTATATTATTATTATTATTATTATTATCATTATCATCATCAGGGCATTATTATTATTATTATTATTATTATTATTATTATTATATTATTATCATCATCATCAGGGCATTATTATTATTATTATTATTATTATTATTATATTATTATTATTGTTATTATTATTATTATCATTATCATCATCAGGGCATTATTATTATTATTATTATTAATTATCATCATCATCATCATCATCATTATCATCAGGGCATTATTATCATTATTATCATCTTTATATTCTGAGTTCAAATTCTGCTAACACTGACTTAGCCTTTCATCCTTGTGGCATTGATAAAATAAGTACCAGTCGAGCATTGGGAGGTTTATACAATTGACTAACCCCCTCCACCCCTCAAAATACAGACCTTGTGTCAATAGTAGAAAGGATTTCTATTATCATCATCATCATCATCATTATTATTATTGTCATCATAATCATCATCATCATCATTATTATTATCGTCATCATCATCATCGTCATTATCATTATTATCATCATCATCATCATCGTCATTATCATTATTATTGTGTCTGAGAAAGAACTAGAATTAACAAAACCCTCTTTCATCTCATTTCCTCAATTACCCGCTGACATCTGGACATTTATGCCAGGACAGCTAACTTAAATCATGTTTAGTGCTTATTTTCTCATTGTCTGCTCATAACTCTGCGATCACATAACACTTGGCATGTGTTAGCTTGGAACCGACTTCCTCTCTCCAATTACACACGATACCTCGGCAGCCAAACTTACACTGACACACCATCAACATAGTTAAACGAAGAAAATAATTTGATTCCTGGAAAATTAATTCTTATATATATTTTTTTTCACTTGTTTTTCACTTTTTTTTCACTGTTTATATTTTGAATTACATAATCTTTTATGGGGGCACCAAACTCTTTTAAGTACTTAGGGCCTCAATGTGTCTTAATCCAGCGCAGGTCTAGCGACTGACTTGGTAGACACCCACAAGGTTATCCAAAATCTTTCCAACAACAATCTTGGGCCCCTTTTTGAATTCCATGTTTAACATTCATGGACATGCTTGCAAAATCAAAAACACAACACAGCACCCATGACTTTCAGAAACATTTTTTCATACCCTCAACAGTTCCACATTACTTGAAATTCGCTAAGATTACACCTGAGACCACTACCTGTATTTTATTACTTTAAAGACTTAATTACTGTTCACTCCCCCTTGCATTACTCTATGTACCTTTCATGCAGTTTTGGTTCCTTTTTCTGATGAGTTGTAGAGCAACACCTGAGCAGCAAGGTATACAATAGGTTCATTATTTCATTTTTGTATCTGGGTTGCAAGATTCCTTATGGGAATTCATGTGTTGGAACAAATTTTGTTGTGCCTGCAGAGGGTCATAGTGCCTTGATATAACACACTCACTGGTTCAATTTCCACTCATTTATTTATTCCTTCTATTTATTCCAGGAAGCTTTTTCATTGCCAAAAAAGCTTTCTGGAACAAATAAATAAATAAATGAATAGAAATTGAACCGGTGAGTGTGTTATATATATTAAGGCACTATGACCCACCCCAGACACAACAGAGTTCATTATTATTTTATTATAACAGTTTTAGATAAATGCTCGTAAGTGGTTTTATAACATAAAACCAAAACTCCTCCCTGAATTTTTCATCATCATCATCATTTAAGAAGGACATTAAACAATGATGATGATGATGATGATGATGATATTGCAGGGTGAAGTTTTGGGTTTTTTTTTAAAAGTTCATTGCACATCATCCAAAAATCACACCACAGGTCACTGCAAACAGGCTTCACAAGAACCACCATTGCGGCAGGGTTCGATATTAAAGTAATTCAGCTGTTATTTCTAACAGTATAAAAAAAGAAAAAAACCCCACAAAGCGACTCTGAAGACTTATCCATTGTCTCATCCATTGCGGATCTGACATCATGTGAGTCGCATTTCTTTCAGACACATTCCAGGCAATGTGACAACAGATGTACTAAAAGTGGTGCCACAACATTGTGTTAATAATGACATAAGTGGCTTAAAGTGGACGTAAGGCTATCGGCAAACCAAACACACACACTGGTTGCTTTCTGATTATCAACAGGCTCCAAGGCTGGGAGCTGGCATAGTCGTAAACATGCTAGACAAGCACTGGGGGGTTGATACAATCAACCAGTCTCCTTGCCCAAACATTCAAGCCTTGCGCCTACAAAAGGAAGGAGTGTCGAAGGCGGCAAGCTGGCAGAATCATTAGTAC
Source organism: Octopus sinensis (assembly GCF_006345805.1). Classification (NCBI taxonomy): domain Eukaryota; kingdom Metazoa; phylum Mollusca; class Cephalopoda; order Octopoda; family Octopodidae; genus Octopus; species Octopus sinensis. Next base: position 5,052,085 of record NC_043017.1, on the reverse strand, counting down.
ACCAGGCAAAATGCTTAGCAGTATTTCGTCTGTCTTCATGTTCTGAGATCAAATGCTGCTGGGGTCAACTTTGCCTTTCATCCTTTCAGGGTCGATAAAATAAGTACCAGTTGAGCACTGGAGTCAATGTAATTGACTTACCCCCCCCCCCACCAATTTCAGGCCTTCTGCCTACAGAAGAAAGATGTATCACCATCATTATCATCATCATCATTATTATTATTATTATTAAGGTGAAGGATGGCAGAATTTTTAGCATGCTAGGCAAAATGCTTAGTGGCATTTTGTTCATCTTTACATCCTGAGTTCAAATGCTGCCGAGGTCAGCTTTACTTTCCATCCTTTTGGGGTCAATAAATCAAGTACCAACGAAATACTAGTGTCAATATAATCAACTAGTGCCCTCCTCATAAATTTCAGGCCTTGTGCCTTTAATAGACAGCATTATTATTATTATTATGAAGGAAGCAATCTAGCAGAGTCATTGGCATTCTGGACTAAATGCTGAGCAGTACTTTGCCCATCGCTACGTTCTGAGTTCAAATTCCACCGAAGTCAACTTTGCCTTTCATCCTTTCGGAGTCAATAAATTAAGTACCGGTGAAACACTGGGGCCAATTTAATTGACTGGTTCCCTCCCCCAAAATGTCAAGCCCTGTGCCTATATATATATACATACATACATACATACATACATACATACATACATATATACATATATATATATACACACACACACACATATATGTGTATATATATATATATATATATGTGTGTGTGTGTGTGTGTGTGTGTATATGTATATATGTAATACATGTATATGTAATATTATTGATTGGGGTGAAAGGTGATCAATATCCAATACAAGGATATTTCAAGGTCAACTGTAGATTACAAAATAAACTAATTTTTGATAAGTAAAAACAAAACTACATTCCCCACCAGCACCACACACACACACACACACACACACACACACACACACACAGACTGACATTTCTGTAACGGAATTGGAGGGATCGGTTGGTTATTGTATTTGTTTAACAACATGTCTTATGTTTTGTTTGGAAATCTGCCGACTTTCTTTAAATATTTTTTACTTCCATTAAACAGAGTACAAAAGCATGCATACAAAGTACGCATGAATGTAAACACACATACACATGTGTTGTGTATGTATAGTGTACACATATCTGTCTATCTCTCTCTCTCTCTCTCTCTCTCTCTCTCTCTATATATATATATATATATATATATATATATATTATATATATATATATATATATATATACATACATATATATACACACATATATATATACATATATACATATATATGCACACATATGTTTGCGCAAATACATACATACAAATATGTACACAGACATATGTATATATATATATATAGGTATACACACATTTACAAATATATGTACATACATATACACACATTTTATTTTGTAATTTGCTGAGATTTTGATTTTTCCACTGAATACATTTAACACACACACATATGTATATACATACACATACATACATACATACACAATATACACATATAGGCACAGGAGTGGCTGTGTGGTAAGTAGCTTGTTTACCAACCACATGGTTCCGGGTTCAGTCCCACTGCGTGGCACCTTGGGCAAGTGCCTTCTACTATAGCCTCGGGCCGACCAAAGCCTTGTGAGTGGATTTGGTAGATGGAAACTGAAAGAAGCCCGTCGTATATATGTATATATATGCGTGCGTGTGTTTGTGTGTCTGTGTTTGTCCCCCTAGCATTGCTTGACAACCAATGCTGGTGTGTTTATGTCCCCGTTACTTAGCGGTTCGGCAAAAGAGACCGATAGAATAAGTACTGGGCTTACAAAAGAATAAGTCCCGGGGTCGAGTTGCTCGATTAAAGGCGGTGTTCCAGCATGGCCACAGTCAAATGACTGAAACAAGTAAAAGAGTAAAAGAGTAATATAGATACACACACACAGATAGGTAGATAGATACATACATACAACTGAATACAGAAAATAAAGAATATGTACAAGCATATATATATATATATATATATATATATATATATATATAAAATGCTAGCATGGAAAGCGGACGTTAAATGATGATGATGATAAATAGAGACAAATATGTATATATATGTATATATAGATATATAGATATATATATATTATATATAAAATATATTGAAATGTATGTATATGTGTGTATATATATACATATATAAACACACACACACACACAAAATACACCTATATTATTGTGTAACCAGCTCTTTTCATCTCTCACATACAGATCCAGCAGACACACAGACATGCATGCACATAATTTATATTTTATTCAATATTCCAATTTTTCAAAAAAAAAAAAACAAGAAATTTCTCCATACTTCCAATAAATGAAGAATAACCTGCAGTGTAAAGTTAGAGGCCGATGCGTCTGCCTGTCTGTGTGTCTTTCACAGACAATCCAGAGACTGTATAATGGAGAGGAATTTCAATTCCAATATTGTGGAAAAAATTTCATTGATAATTTCTGTGCTTACTAACGAGGTTAGGGATGACAGAATGAAAAACCGAAAAGAAAAAAGTGAATGGAAGACATGAGCCAAAGAATGGCAGAATGACAGAATGATAGAATAACAACGAAGCAACGACTGAATATGTGAGAGAAATATTGGTCGAATGTCGACAAAGGAATGGCTGCATGGAAGAAATGCCATGAAATAGCTGCAACATTTTGAAGAAATAGCATGACACTAGTCAAACGGAATAACTGTACATCGATGCCGATTTCATTGCAGCTGGCAACATTCCAGCAAGTCCTCTGTACTTTTATGTCTTCCATATTGTTTAGCCCCCACCCCACCCACACGCCTCTCCTTCTCACCCTCCCTCCCTCTCTCTTTCTCTCCCTCTCTCTCTCTCTCTCCAGCTTTTCTGCTGTCAATATCAATCTGACATCAATAGGCTAAACGATTATAAATTTATTCCTCATGCAATCATTATTATTATTATTATTATTATTATTTTTATCATTATTATTATTATTTATTTATTATTATTATTATTTTTATTACTATTATTATTATTATTATTATTATTATTATTATTATTATCTTTATCATTATTATTATTTTTTATTTATTATTATTATTATTGTTGTTGTTGTGGTTTCTGTTGCCCTTGTTGTTGTTGTGTTATTATTTTTACGATGGTGATGACGATGATGATGATGATGCCTTTTATTTGCCACCAGGGCAAAAGGATGAAGGGGACACTACAGAGACAGCCGTAAAGGGCTGGGGGTTTACTTACATATGATGAAATAGTAAAATAAATAAATAAATAAATAACAAAAAAACCCTGAAAAAGGGAGTAAGTCTACACAGTATGGAGTGAAAAGGAAGGGAAACATACACAGTATACAAATGTAAAAAAAAAACTAATAATAATAATAATAATAATAATAATAATAAATAATAATAATAATGATGATGATGATGATGATGATGATGATAATAATAATAATAATAATAATTCATTCATTTATTGGCCACAAGGGCTAATATAGACAAATGTAAAATGATAAGACACAGCATAGAAGAGAATACAAGGCAATACAAAAAGTTTTACAGCGTGTAAACATTAAAAAAACAATAAAAATTAAACAAAATGTAAATCCCCAATTGGGGGAGGCGCTTTAAGGCTACTCGTGAAAGAACACAGACACACACTTATTACTTATTATATTATATTTAACTTTTTTTATACTTTTTGGTTAGTTATAAAAAAATTTAATAATTTAAAAATTTAAAAATATAAATTAAAAAATTTTAAATTTTAATAATTTAAATTTTAAATTTTATGTTTTATACATATATTATATATTATATTAATTATATTTATTTTTTGTTTTTTTATGTTTTGGTTTATGTCTATCACTGAGTTGTCTAATAGTGGCTTTATCTCTAATTTAATTTATATTTATACTGTGAAATTTGATTTAATACTAAATCTAATTTTTCCCTGTAAGTTTGGATATACTCCCTAATATTATTATATATATATATATACATAGGGAGAGTTTACGAAAAAAACAACAAAAGACGAAGACAGGTGGTGTACCAAACAAACAGATGTATTAGTATAACGCTCAGGAATAGAAAAAGTCTTTTACGTTTCGAGCCTACGCTCTTCTACAGAAAGGGACACATAAAAACAGATATATGACAGGCTTCTTTCAGTTTCCATCTACCAAATCCACTCACAAGGCTTTGATTGACCCAAGGCTATAGTAGAAGACACTTGCTCAAGATGCCACGCAGTTGGACTGAACCTGGAACCATGTGGTTGGTAAGCAAGCTACTTACCACACAGCCACTCCTGCACCTATTATAGGCACAAGAGTTGAAATAGTCAAATACAATGACCCAAGATCATGACTGGTACTTTATTGAATTCTAAAAAATGAATGGCAAAGTCAACTTCAGTGGAATTTGAAATCAGAGCTTAGAGAACCGTAATGAATTTCACAGAGTATTTTCTCTGATGTGCTAACCATTCTGCTAACTCACAGCCTTTGTTGTAATAATAATATAATAATAATAATAATAATAATAATAATAATAATGATGATGATGAAAGGCAGCAAGCTGGCAGAAACGTTAGCACATCGGATGAAATACTTAGCAGTATTTCGTCTGTCTTTATGTTCTGAGTTCAAATCCCACCGAGGTTGACTTTGCCTTTCATCCATTCGGGGTCAATAAATTGAGTAATGTAAACTCCCAATACTGGGGTTGATCTAATCAACTGGCCACCCAGCTCCCCAAAAATTTCGGGCCTTGTGCCTAGAGTAGATAAGAATAACGATGATGATTATGATGATGGTGATGCCTTTTGCTAAAGGCATTCGTGGGGAGGTGGATAGTCAATCATATCAATGTAAAGATTGATGCAATGCCACTGAGCATTTTCCCTGATGTGCAAACCAATTTATCAACCCCAAAAGGATGAAAGGCAATATCGACTTTGGTGGAATTTGAACTCAGAACATAAAGATGGATGAAATACTGCTAAGCATTTCATCCAGCATGCTAACGATTCTGCCATCTTGCTGCCTTGATGGCACAATACCATGTACCATGATGATCCATGTTCTATAGCTGCTATATGGTGATGGATGGTGATGGTAATGGTAGTGGAGGTGGTGATGGGGGGTGGTGGTGGTTGTGGTGGTACTGATGATGGCTGTAATGATGATGATGATGATGAGCCAAAATAGAACCAGTGGCCAGCAGAAAGTTAGATTCGAAGTGATACATGTTCAAAACGGTTAAAGTTCCACAGAATAATAAGTTGGAAAAACAGACGGAGTTTAATTTACATTTAAATGCTGCCTTCAAAGAATGGAAGGAAAAGAAGTAACCAACACCTCTCTTTCTTGCCCTCTCTTTATACATATATATACATAGATATATATATATATATATATACATAGATAGATAGACAGATAGATAGAAAATATACATACTCAAATACATATTATATGCACAGACATATATACACATATATACAGATATTTATCTACAAATATTCATATATTCACAAATATTCTTACATATATATTCACATATATACTTATATATATATATATATATACTTAGATGATGTACATAGATTTGCAAATACATATTTATATACACAGACATACATATATAGACATATACATATACATTTATCTACAGATATTCATATGATATATACTTACCTATATATATGTATGTATATATACACACAGACACAGACACACACACACCACACACATATATATACATAAAACCTATACTTTCTCACACAAGTCTAAGTTTATATATAGATGTAAATGTGTATAGATCTATATACACACACACACACACACACCCACACACACACACACACACACAGATGTGCTAAATATATATATCCCATCACCACCACCTGCACCACCACCAGTTTTCCATTCCTCGGCCTCTCACTCACCAACAAAAAGTCTTCTGTGTTCTTCAGATCACTTTGTTATCAGAAGATTATGTAATTCGTCCATGCTTCAATACGTCGGAACAATACAGACATAGAAATACATTCTGACACAAAACACCAAGTCACATATGGCTTACCTACTTCAGCCTCTCTCTCTCTTATCTGTTTTTATATACTGTGTGTGTGTGTGTGTGTGTGTGTGTGTGTGTTTGTGAGTTTTATATGTGTGCATGCATTTATATACATGTATATGAATGTATGTTTATGAATTTATGCGTGTGTTCACCTATAAATGTGTGTGTATTCCTATATATGTGTGTATGTATATATTTAAACATGTGTGTGTATATTACATATATATATACATATATGTGTGTATATATACATATGCATATGTGTGTGTATATACATATGTACATGTGTGTGTATATACATATGTACATGTGTGTGTATATACATATGTATATATGTTTGTATACATAGTACATGTGTGTGTATATACATATGTACATGTGTGTGTATATACAAATATGTGTATACATATGTACATGTGTGTGTATATACATATGTATATATTTGTTGTATACATATGTATATGTGTGTGTATATACATATGTACATGTGTGTGTATATACATCGTAAGTGTGTGTGTATATACATTATGTATATATGTTTGTATACATATGTACATGTGTGTGTATATACATATGTACATGTGTGTGTATATACAAATATGTGTATACATATGTACATGTGTGTGTATATACATATGTATATATGTTTGTATACATATGTATATGTGTGTATATATACATATGTACATGTGTGTGTGTATATACAAATATATGCGTGTATGTATATACATACATATATATATATATATAAGAAAATAAGATGACAAAGGAATACATGCTTATGAACTGCATTGGCTTACAGTTGTTTCTGCTATCAGATGCTGTGGACTCATAGCTACAAGCTAATGAAGTTCATAAGATAATCGGTTATTCCTTTGTCATGTCATTTTCTTATTACTACTCTGTACATGAATAACTCTTCATTCTGAAGCTTATATATATCAAGATCTACACCCAGAAGTGTGACTATCATTCTGCCACAACCTATAATACACTACCGTACATCCATTGTGTTAGTAAACAGACTATATAGTACAGTTCTATATTTAAGATGAGGAATTATGTACATTATTTACATTATTTACATTATTTACATTATTTACATTATTTACATTTGACAGATATTTATCCTCATCTTCTTTGTTGCTAACACTTATTATTTTTTTAATTATTATTATTATTATTATTGCCTTTGCACAGCTTCTAATGCTGAAGATGTACTACAGTGTCAGCTGTTCACTACCAGTGAACTAAGGTAAAACTGCTTATTTTTCGAGCACCTTCCGGAGTATTATTAAAGCAGTTCCAAGCAAAGACAATGAGAATAATAATAATAATAATAATAAAATAATAATAATAATAATAATAATAATAATAATATAGAAAGGATTGAGGTAACTCCTCCTGAAGATATAGAGTCAAAATTAAAAGAAGAGTGCCACTGTTATCTAGTGAACGTGGTTCAAAATATAAATTTGTCAATCTACTTCATTGAAGACACACAAGATGTCGAAATAACGTTTACTAGATAACAATGGCACTCTTCTTTTAATTTTGACAATAATAATAGTAATAATAATAATAATAATAATCCTTTCTACTAAAAGCAGAGGGACTGAAACTTTGTGGGAAGAGTTAAGTCGATTACAGCAACCCCAGTGTTTCACTGGTACTTAATTTATTGACCGCCCCACTCCCACAAAAAAAATAGAGAATGAAAGTCAAAATCGACCTTGGCAGAATTTGAACTCAGAACGTAATGACGAACGAAATGCTTAGTGGAATTTGTCCAGTGTGCTAACGATTCTGCCAGCTCACCACTTAATAACAATAATGATGATGATAATAATAATAATAATAATAATAATAATAATAATAACAATAACAATAATAATAATGATAATGATAATAATAATAATAATAATAATAATAATAATGACAATAATAATAATAATTACAGTTTCTAATTTAGCCACAAGGCCAGTAATAATTACCATCATCACCATCATCATCACTCTGACCAGTGATGGTATAAATATGTTGACTGCGTAATCAACATTTATTGAATTTATATTACTAATCAATATTTATTATGTACGTTATAAATCATTTATCAATATATTGATGAATGCGCGAACATATTTCTAGCACATTCAACAAATTTATAGATTGTGCGGCTTTTGTTTATTATTGTTCATGACAATCCTTAAACTTCGTTTATTATTTCTTGTGTCTTGCGAAAGAATTATTGAAACAACTTCAGAAAGTATTCATATACAAGGGAAATACCACCACCATCACCACCACCACTAATACCACTACTACTACCGCTACTACTACTACAACCGCTACTATTACTAGTGCTACTACTCTTTTACACTTTTACTTGTTTCAGTCATTTGACTGTGGCCATGCTGGAGCACCGCCTTCAGTCGAGCAAATCGACCCCAGGACTTATTTTCTTTGTAAGCCTAGTACTTATTCTATCGGTCTCTTTTGCCAAACTGCTAAGTTCTATATTTAAGAGATGAGGAATTATGTACATTATTTACATTTGACGGATATTTGTCCTCATCTTGTTTGTTGTTAACGCAACATTTCGGCTGATATACTCTCCAGCCTTCTTCAGGTGTCTTGGGGCTACTACTACCCCAAATTCCGAATTCGATTCCAGACAGTGACCCAAATGATGATGATGATGAGGATAGGAGGAGGAGGAAGAATAATATATAATAAAGAAGAAGAGAAGAAGAAGAAGAAGAAGAAGAAGAAGAAGAAGAAGAAGAAGAAGAAGAAGAGAAGAGAAAAGAAGAAGAGAGAAGAAGAAGAAGAAGAAGAAGAAGAAGGAAGAAGAAGAAGATCGAAAAATACCTTAGGAATTAGAACCCAGGTCTGAAATTTCTCCCAACACCTGATGAAGGCTGGAGGGTATATCAGACGAAACGTTGTATTAACAACAAACAAGCGAGGACAAATATCTGTCAAATGTAAATAATGTAAAGATCAAGGATATCTTCCAAAAGAAGTAACACTTTAAAATGAACGTTATATCCTTATATTAAGGTCATGAACTGGCAGAATACTTGGTACATTGGACAAAATACTTTATGGCCTCGAACCTGTTTTTATGTCCTGGGTTAAAATTCCTGTGAGGTCAACTTTGTTGTTCATTCTTTCAGGATGATAAAATAAATATCAGTTGACCACTGAGGTTCTAATGTCATCAACTAGCCACTCCTTACGAATTCCAGGCCTTGAGCCCATAGCAGAAAGGGTCATTACTGTTAATTTAGGCCAAGCTGGCAGAATCGTTAGCACAGTGGACGAAATGCTTAGCAGTATATTTCGTCCGTCGTTATGTTCTGAGTTCAAATTCTGCTATGGTTGACTTTGATTTTTGTCCTTTTTGGGGGTGGGGTCAATAAATTAAATACCAGTTATGTAGTAGGGTTGATCTAATCAACTGGCCTCCTCCCTGCAAATTTCAGGCCTTGCCTATAGTAGAAAGGATTATTACATACATACATACACACCCACACACACACAACTATACTACGTTCAAAATTTACTTTGTGGAATATCTATTTAAATACAAGAGTGGCTGTGTGGTTTCAGGCTCAGAATTTCTGGAACCACTGTTACCAGCATCGCCTTACTGGCATGTCAAAAAACATTTGAGCGAGGTCATTGCCAGTGTCGCTGGACTGGCTCCTGTGTCGGTGGCATGTAAAAAGCACCATTTGAGTGTGATCGTTACCAGCATTGCCTTACTGGCACTTGTTCCGGTGGCACGTAAAAAAAAACACCATTTGAGCGTGGCTGTTGCCAGTACCACCTGACTGGCCCTCATACCAGTGGCACCTAAAAGCACCCACTATACTCTCAGAGTGGTTGGTGTTAGGAAGGGCATCCAGTTGTAGAAGCGCTGCCAGATCAGATTGAAGCCTGGTGCAGCCATCTGGTTCGCCAGTCCTCAGTCAAATCATCCTACCATGGAAAGCGGGCGTTAAATGATGATGATGATGATGATGATGATGATGATGATATATATATATATATATATATATATATATATATATGAGAGGTTTTGGTGTATCCAGAAGACCCAAAATGGCAGGCAAGGCTATGTAACTACTACAGAAGGACTGTAGTTAGACTTCTGGTTTGGTAATAATAGTATGAGTGAGAAGTTTAATGCTGGTTATGAGTGAGCATGTATATGTTAAATAAAATGAGAAAAACAAAGCCAACCCTCTATACTTCCTATATCTCTCTCCTTTTCCAAAATAACTTTTTATATTAAACTCTGCTATTTCCCTCTAGTTAACTCTCCCTCATATCGGCTCTGATGAAGGGATATCCCTAATATCCCAGAAACAGCTGTAAGGCTACCTTTCTCTTTATAAATGTCCTAGAAATTTCCCACAGCATTGGTTTTGTTGTCTTGTTTTAATTAACACACATATGTATGTATGTATGGCCATGGTATGGTGGTGGAACACACCATACTAATCATATCTGTCGGGCATGGGAAGAGAGTTTATTCGGCAGGAGGACTGAAACGACATGCAAAGGTACATGAAGCCCAGTTACAACTACAGCCGGCTTTTACCGGTAAAGGTTTTAGTTGCCAATTCTGTACAAGACATTGTAGATCTTTAGCTGGCTAAATCACATTCAATCACAGCACCAATAACAGTTAAGCTTCATGCAATGGCCATACTCGATAACGAGGGGGCAACTATCATGTATGTATGTATGTATGTAAAAATACACACACACATCTATATATACTTGTATATGTTTGTGTATATTAAATTTACTAACGCTTTACACTTGTCACATTTGAAGTTTAGGGATTGTCACAAAATGTAATAAATGAAAACTCCACAGATTTGACCAAATATTTTTGTTTATAAACTATTCAGATTCCATTTTAAACATCCTGAAAATATCAGATCAGACATGAGTATAGCCATTGGGTCACGATACAAGCCCACTTGAGATATATGGTGACCTAATCTTGTTATAGTTTAACAATCAAATAGAGCGGTTTATAAGTATTTGTAACGACCAATATAGTCTTGGAAATTTGGGAGGACAAGAAGAGAAACGTAAACAAGTTTTTCGCACTTCCACACACTTAAGCGAGATATTTTGAGAGTGTCTTACTGACATACAGATCCTGTTGATTGTGATTGGCCCACAAAATTTTTTTATTTTTCTTGTTTCCGTCTTTGGACTAAATGCTCTGCTGGGGCAGATTTAGTCAGTATTTAGGCAATATTCAGTCCAAGTCAAATCCTATAACTTTTTTTTTTTTAGATCAGGTACTTATTCTATCAATCTCTTTTGCTGAACTGTTAAGTTACAGGGATGTAAAGGCTGTGTGGTAAGAAGCTTGCTTCTCAACTATATGATTCTGTGTTCAGTCCCACTGCATGGCACTGTGGGTAAATGTCTTCTAAATGAGTGGATTTGATAGAAGGAAACTGAAAGAAGCCCATCGTATATATGTGTGTGGGTGTCTTTGTATATATGTTCGTCCCCCACCAGAACTTGACAACCAGTGCTGGTACATTTATGTACCCATAACTTAGTGGTTTGGCAAAAGAGACCAACAGAATAGGTACCAGGCTTTAAATAATAAGTCCTGGAGTGATTTGTTCGAGGAAAACCCTTCAAGGCAGTGCCCCAACAGGACTGCAGTCTAATAACCGAAACAAGTATTGACTAAAACAAAAAAAAAAAATGACACAGGTTGCCAAGCAGAGGCAAGGAACACACACACACACACACACACATATACATCTAGAATGTGTAAAACTTTGCTGTCTTTCATTCATTTCTCTCCTTTAAAACATTTTCCTAAAGAAGGACACTGTCTGAATCATTGGGTTTTCCACTCCTCCTCACAGCAAGTTCACAGCACTCTTTTTATTGATTGTACTACATAAGTTTCGCTGATACAGATCTACACCAACCACTTTGGAGATTCTTTGATCATGCATATATATATGTGTGTGTGTGTGTGTGGAGTTAAATAACTATGTATTACCCCCTGAGTATTTTGTATTATTAATGCACTATGTGACTTTATTTGTGTGTGTATGTTTCTTTCTTTCTGTCTATATATACATATAATACACACACACACTATATATATATTTATATATATATATATATATATATATATATATATATATTCATATACAGGGTTAGCCAAAAGTCACCTGACAGTAAATCAAAGCCATTTAATTCCAAGATTAGAGCAAAAAATTATTCTATATGAGACTTCGCTAATCGATAAACAAATGGTGAAAAAAAAAAGGCAATTTTAACTCACAGCATTCAATTATTAAACATTCATAATTAGAATGAATAAATAAAATTGAATTTTAAATATTTATGGAATTTTGATTTACTGTCCGGTGACTTTTGGCCAACCCTATATAGTTTTTATTCATATGAACTAAGAGAATTGAGATTGGGAAGTTAATAATTATTTATTATGAACAGCAAATAAATCATCACCTGTAAGGGAAGATAATTAATTAGCTGTTAATAATTAACAATTATTAACTTCCCAATCTCAATTTTCTTTTTCTTCTTTTATATGAATATAAATTATATGTTTTTATATATACACCTATTATTTTAAAGAAATAAATTACCCTCAAAATACTAGGTATTGAACCAGTATTTCCTTGGATGAAACCATCCCTTGATGAGGTTAACACAACCCCTATTCAAATTTATACATATACATACATATATATATATATATATATATGTATGTATATATATATAACTGTATGACCAAAACAAGTAAACCTATTTTGGGGCCATCCTGTATGTATGTATATGTATTTTATATATATATATATATATATATATATATATATATCAGGTAGATATAACATCTGTTCTTAGATTAGAGGACAAAATATGGTGGTGATATAGAACAGGCTTTTTTTACACCACCCTTATCATCATTATCATCATTTACTACATTATCATCAGCTCACCCTACTTTCATCCTCATTCACCCCACCCCGCCCCACCCCACTTTCATCATCATTCACCACCCCCTCATCCAGCCTCCCTCCCCCACCCATTAAATGCAATTTGTTGTAAAACCATGTAGCGTATCATGCGAATGAAGTTTAGGTACGTGGAGGTGTTTCTAAAGAATGTGTGTGTGTGTGTGTGTGTGTGTGTACGTGTGTATACATGTGTGCATGTGTGTATAGAACTGTGTCAAATGAATGTGAGTATGTGTGTATGTAGTTCATATATGCGAGTATATGCATATGTGAATGTACATACATATATACACAACAACACGTATATATATATATATATATATATATATATACACACCACATATATACACATGGAGACACATGCATATACATATATTTACACACATACACACATCATACATATATATATATACACACATGTACATGCTATACACACACACACACACACACACACACACACACCACACACACACATACATCTAGAATGTGTAAAACTTTGCTGTCTTTCATTCATTTCTCTCCTTTAAAACATTTTCCTAAAGAGGACCTGTCTGAATCATTGGGTTCCACTCCTCCTCACAGCAAGTTCACAGGCACTCTTTTTATTGATTGTACTACATAAGTTTCGCTGATACAGATCTACACCAACCACTTTACCACTTGGAGATTCTTTGATCATGCATATATTATGTGTGTGTGTGTGTGTGGAGTTAAATAACTATGTATTACCCCCTGAGTATTTTGTATTATTAATGCACTATGTGACTTTATTTGTGTGTGTATGTTTCTTTCTTTCTGTCTATATAATACTATACATACACACACACCCATATATATATATTTATATATATATATATATATATATATAGATATATATATTCATATACAGGTTAGCCAAAAGTCACCTGACAGTAAATCAAAGCCATTTAATTCCAAGATTAGAGCAAAAAATATCTTATGAGACTTCGCTAATCGATAAACAAATGGTGAAAAAAAAAAGGCAATTTAACCTCACAGCATTCAATATTAAACATTCATAATTAGAATGAATAAATAAATTGAATTTTAAATATTTATGGAATTTGATTTACTGTCCGGTGACTTTTGGCCAACCCTATATAGTTTTTATTCATATGAACTAAGAGAATTGAATTGGGAAGTTAATAATCTTTATTATGAGCAGCAAATAAATCATCACCTGTAAGGGAAGATAATTATTAGCTGTTAATAATTAACAATTATAACTTCCCAATCTCAATTTTCTTTTTCTTCTTTATATGAATATAAATTATATGTTTTTATATAATACACCTATTATTTTAAAGAAATAATTACCCTCAAAATACTAGTATTGAACCAGTATTTCCTTGGATGAAACCATCCTTGATGAGGTTAACACAACCCCTATTCAAATTTATACATATACATACATATATATAATATATATATATATATATGTTGTATATATATATAAAACTGTATGACCAAAACAAGTAAACCTATTTTGGGGCCATCCTGTATGTATGTATATGTATTTTATATATATATATATATATATATACATATATATATCAGGTAGATATAACATCTGTTCTTAGATTAGAGGACAAAATATGGTGGTGATATAGAACAGGCTTTTTTTACACCACCCTTATCATCATTATCATCATTTACTACATTATCCATCAGCTCACCCTACTTTCATCCTCATTCACCCCACCCCACTTTCATCCTCATCCCCACCCACCCCGCCCCACCCCACTTTCATCATCATTCACCACCCCCTCATCCAGCCTCCCTCCCCCACCCATTAAATGCAATTTGTTTAAAACCATGTAGCGTATCATGCGAATGAAGTTTAGGTACGTGGAGGTGTTTCTAAAGAATGTGTGGGTGTGGTGTGTGTGTGTGTGTACGTGTGTATACATGTGTGCATGTGTGTATAGAACTGTGTCAAATGAATGTGAGTATGTGTGTATGTAGTTCATATATGCGAGTATATGCATATGTGAATGTACATACATATATACACACACATACACGTATATATATATATATATATATATATATATATACACACACACATATATACACATGGAGACACATGCATATACATATATTTACACACATACACACACATCTATACATATATATATATATACACACATGTACATATGCATACACACACACACACACACACATATATACATATAAAGAACACAAATGTGGTTTAAACTCCATTTGTGTTCTTTTTATACCTACTCCTAACTGAGAAACCACCCTGATTTGGTTCTATGGTTCCACTGGATTTAGTACTTACATATCTACAGTATCCTACCAACATCCAATACATTTATGGTCGTTTTACTCAATCATGGACCCTACGTTATTGTACCTAGCCATTTCTGACAGCTTACTCATTGATGTGCCTGGATTCTACTGAATCCTATAACTAATCTATATTCTTCTATTCTTTTACTTGTTTCACTCATTTGACTGTGACCATGCTGGAGCACTGCCTTTAATAGTTTCAGTCAAATGAATCAACCCCACAAATTTTTTTTTTTAAATACTTATTCTATTAGCCAGATCACTAAGTTACAGGGACATAAACATACCAACATCAGTTGCCAAGAAGTGATGTTAGGGGGGGGGGGGCAAATGCAGGCAGAAAAACACACATATATACCATGGGCTTCTTTCAGTTTCCTTATGCCAAATCCCCTCACAAGGCTTTGGTTGGCCCGAGGCTATAGTAGGAAACACTTGCCCAAGCTGTCACGCAGTGGGACTGAACCCAGAACCATGTGGTTGAGAAGCAAGCTTCTTACTACACAGCCATGCTCATCTGCACACACACATACACATGTATATATATATATAACGGGAAGGTTTACGAAAATAAACAAAAGACGAAGGCAGGTGGAGTACAAACAAACAAATGTGTTAGTATGGCGCTCAGGAATAGAAATAGAACAAGTCTTTTACGTTTCGAGCCTACGCTCTTCGACAGAAAGATACACAGAAAAGAAACAAGGAGAGAAAAAAATGCGTGTAGGAGCTAACGGTTTATCATATATATATATATATATATATAACAGACAGATAGATAGGTAGATAGATAGTGAATCCAAACAAAGAAGAACAAACAAGAAAAAACAATGATGCGAGGACATGGTACAAGTACTGTATTATCAGAGACTCAGGAAAGGAAGGAAAGAGGATTGAATGTTTCGAGCCAAGCTCTTTGTCAGAAATAGAGGAAAGTCCAAAGGAAAGGAAGACAGAGGAAGAAAATCGCCAACGATACACACACGTGGTTACATTAGATAAATAGACTTTTAAATAGATTTTAAAATGTTAACTGTACTAGCCAGTCAGAGAGTGACCATTGGTTTCACTTAGCTGTATAAGCGACCTGTTAGACTCAATTCGCTGGAGGCATATAATCTCTCTAGTGCTTTCAACTATTTGAGTCTGACGAGTCACCTGTACAGGTAAGCGCTTTATAGGTGTGAAATCAATGGTCACACTCTGACCACTGGCCATAACAAACAACCTTCTAAATATTACTGCTCTAATGTTTAAGATTCTGCTTCTTTTCAGAATGATGACTGACTGATTATATATATATATGTGTGTGTATGTGTACACAGGGTGGCCCAAAAGTAGGTTTACAGTTATTCTACTTTCACTTTCACATTCATAAATTAACAGTTTAGATCTTAATTATAAAAAAATACGAACCGATTATTCTATGCAAATTTAGTTAATTGTAAGATAGAAATTTCAATGTTATAAAATGCTTTCATTTAAAGTGCTTATGTGATAACTGTAAACCTACTTTTGGGCCACCCTGTAGATATATATATATATATATCATCATCATCAACAACATCATCACCATCATATATATGGGGTAGAGGTGCTTGCATAATTGTGAATAATTTGTTCTTGATCCACGTGTGTGTACATGATTGTATATGTGTGTATGTATTAATATACATATGTATATACACATATATATTTTTATGTACAAATGTATCCTTTATGTGTATATGTGTATGTATGTTTTTCATGTGCGAATTTACATGGTACATTATAATTTAATAAGCTTATGTGTATATGTGAATGTATAAGTGTGTGTGTATATATATGTTTGTCTCTATATATATGTAGATTTATGCTGACTATATGTATGATTTTCATGTATGTATGTGTCTATCTATGTACTGTATCTATAAATGGTTTTCATGTGTATATATATGTACATATATATAATTTTCATGTATATATGTGTGCATGTATGCAATGGATGTGTGAATGGTTTTCATGCATGATTTTGATGCATGTGTGTATGTATGCACAATTTTCATGTATGTATGTTTGTATGTATGTATGAATGAATGCATGGTTTTCATGTACGTGTGTGTGCATGTGTGTATGTATGTATATATGTGCGCGTGTGTGTATGCAGGATTTATATGTATATATGTGTGTGTATGTACGCCTGCATGATATTCATATATATATGCGTGTATGTATGCACTGTATGTAAGAATGGCTTTCATGGATACATGTATATATACTTTCATGTAGTACATGTATTATAGTATACATGTGTGTTTATGAAGGCATATAATCAAATAGCTACGTACATTAATGTATACATGTATTTGCAAGTTACAGTTAATATTTGATGTGTACGTGAATGTGTGTGTGTGTGTGTGTGTGTGTGTGTGTGTGTTTGTGTGTGTGTGTGTGAAAATGCGACAGCCTTTCCTTTTGGTTATCTTATAAGTCATGTGCACGGATTTTCAAAGAAAAACAACAACAACAACAAACATGCGACCATACGCATGTGTGTTGATTGTGTGTGTGTCTGTGTGTTTTTGTTTCAAAGTGGTGTGTATGTGTGTGTGTGTGTGTGTGTGTGTGTGTGTGTGTGAGTATATGACTATGTATGTGTAAATACTGGTCCATAATATAAACGGAAGCTTTTAAGAGTCTGTTTTCATTTCTATATACCGAAAACATCCTTGATATTGTGATAAACACACACACACTCACGCACACATAGACTGAGACATTACAAATACATCACACACACACACAAACAGATACACAAGCACACACAAACAGATACACAAGCACACACACATACACATTGGCCAATTTTTTTTTATCTTTTACATGTTTCAGTTATTGGGCTACAGCCATACTGGAGCACTGCATTGAAGGATTTAGTCAAACCCATTCCCTTATGCATTTTTCAATATTTTTTAAACCAAGTACTTATTCTATTGGTCTCTCTAGCTGAACTGCTAAGTTATAAGGATGTAAACAAGCCAATAGTAGTTGTCTAGTGTTGATAAGGAACAAACACACACACGATACACACATGCGCATTATATACACACACAAACACACATGCATGTATATATATAAATACATGTATACATATATATATACATAGATATAAATGCATGTATATATATATATAAATATATATAAAATTACAAGGGCAGTTATATGCTATATGAAACTAAAAAAAAATATTCAGTTGTCACTAATTGTGACTGAGGGTGCCAGGAAGCACCTATATGTAAAGGCATGAAATTCCAAGAATCCTTTGGATGTTGACTGATGAAAAATTAGCCACCAATTTTCTGTTTGAGATGTTTATAAAATTTTCCATTTGTCTGTGTTTTTGTTAAATTTTTGAAATACCCACACACACACACACATATATATATATACTGTATATATATTATGGGCTTCTTTCAGTTTCCATCTACCAAATCCACTCATGATGTTTTTGGTTGGCATGTTGCTGTAGGAGAAGACACTTGCCCGAGGTACCAAGGAATGGGACTGAACTCAGAACCTTGGAGCCATGTGGCTGAGAAGCAAGCTTCAGAAAAATGTACTCAATACACATAGCTGAGTGAATGTAATTGTGTACACACACATGTAGAGAGATTAACACATGTTCACAAACAAATATATTTACATGGATTCACACATATGCATACACACATACACACACACATCAACACTGAGTGTGGGAGATAAATACGTATTAAAATTGATAATAGTTTTAGAAAGAAGAAAAGAAACACCTTGCTTCCT
>NC_043017.1:5022741-5027741 GCF_006345805.1 Octopus sinensis | reverse complement strand
CACCTCCATCACTATTACCACCATCACCATCTCCACCACTACCCTCATGACCACCACCACCAACACCACCTCCATCACTATTACCACCATCACCATCTCCACCACCACCAACACCACCTCCATCACTATTACCACCATCACCATCTCCACCACTACCCTCATGACCACCACCACCAACACCACCTCCATCACTATTACCACCATTACCATCTCCACCACTACCCTCATGACCTCCACCACCACCACCAACACCACCACCATCACCATCTCCACCACTACCCTCATGACCTCCACCACCAACACCACTACCACCTCCATCACTATTACCACCATCACCATCTCCACCACTACCCTCATGACCTCCACCACCAACACCACCAACACCACCTCCACCACCTTCATCATCGTCATCAATATTCGCTGATATAACATGTCACTCCTACTATGATAAAACATTGCCGCCAGCAAACGGACCTGCCAGCCTCCTCATCATTGAAACACAAACTATGTTTGAAATGTTGGAGAGAAGAGGGATTGAACCTCAGCCACACATATCTCATTTAACAAGGGGAAGTGGTTCTATTGTGCTTCAGTTGTTTGTGTGTTACAAGCTAAATAATGTAAACAAACACATGTACAAACATGTCTTGTGTGGTAAGAAACTTGCTTACCAACCACATGGTTCTGGGTTCAGTTCCAATGTGTGGCACCTTGGGCAAGTGTCTTCTACTATAGCCTCAGGTCGACCAAAGCCTCATGAATGGATTTGGAAGACGGAATCTGTAAAAGCCTGTCGTATCTCTTTTTTTTTTTACTCTTTTATTTGTTTCAGTCATTTGACTGCGGCCATGCTGGAGCACCGCCTTTAGTCGAGCAAATCGACCCCGGGACTTATTCTTTGTAAGCCCAGTAATTATTCTATCGGTCTCTTTTTGCTGAACCGCTAAGTTACGGTGACGTAAATACAACCCGCATCAGTTGTCAAGCGATGAGGGGAGAGACAAACACAGACACACAACATATACAACACCCACACACACACACACACACACACACACACACATACATACATATATATATATATATATATATATATATATATATATATACATATATATATATATATACGACTGCTTCTTTCAGTTTCCAATCTACCAATCCACTAACAAGGCTTTGGTTGGCCCGAGGCTATAGTAGAAGACACTTGCCCTAGGTGCCATTCAGTGGAACTGAACCCAGAGCCATGTGGCTCGTAAGCAAGCTACTTACCACACAGCCACTCCTACATATATATATGTATATATGTAATATATATATTTATGTGCCTGTGTCTGTCTTACTCCCACCCATCCACTGCCAGTCAATTGGTGTTGGTGTGTTTAAGTACCCATAACTTAGTAGACGTGCGTACCCTTAACGTAGTTCTCAGAGAAATTCAGCGGGACACAAAAAAATGGCAAGGGCGACCCCTATGAATTACAGGTACAACTCACTTTCACTTTTGCCAGCTGAGTGAACTAGAGCAATGTGAAATAAAGTGTCTTGCTCAAGGACATAATGTGCCACTGTATATTGAACTTGCGACCTTGTGTTTACGAGCCAAATACCCCCTAACCACTAAGCCACGGACCTTCTCCAAACCTACCAGGTAGTTGTTGACAGAGTTCCAAGATGGGTAAGGTAGTGAGTGCTAAAGAAAACTTAAGGTTGATGAATAAGTGTGAGACGTACAATACAACGATGCCGTTAGCAAGATGAAAGTCAGCAACGAGTTTTGGCGACAAATTAATTATGTCGACAGCAGTTAATCATCAAGGTTCAGTTCTTAGTCTCTTTCCCTGATTATGCATGAAGTGCACTGCTGCATGACCGCTAGACATGGAGTCTGAATGTGGAAGACGTGTGACAGCTAGAAAGAAATGAAGCAAGCATGCTCTGCTGAATGTGTAACATTAATACGCTTGAACGACGGAGCACAAATAAGCAGAGACAGGAAGACTAGAGATAAGAGGAGACAAACGGAGCGTGAAAAAGTAAAAGGCTGTGCTGGTGGTTATGGCGTGTGTGTGTATGTGTGTGTGTGTGATGTATATGGAGGATGACAACTGTATAAGGAATTACCACACACTCAAAGTGAATGGAACCTGTGGAAGGAAAAATACTGAGAATAAGTTGGGATAAAATGGTGAAAATTCATCTTCAGATATTACATATGTTGTCAAGCTAAGTGAAACTGTGGTTGTGGATGATGCTAGTGTCATATATGCCAGTTCCTTGTGGAGTCATGCCTGGCTCATACGGTCCAGTTTCCTGGTTTCCTTGGCGTATAGGTTCCTTCTCGAGCCATGCCTGGCACATAAGGGTCGGTTTCCCGGTTTCCTTGGCATATAGGTTCCCCACCTGGACGGGACGCTGGTCCGTCGCAGGTGAGCTGCAAGATGCAGGAGGAAAGAGTGAGAAAAAGTTGTGGCGAAAGAGACAGCAGAAGTTTGCCATTACCTTCGGCCAGAGCCGTGTGGAGCTTAGGTGTTTTGCTCATAAACATACACATCGCCCAGTCTGAGATTCGAACCCATGATCCTTCGACCGCGAGTCCACTGCTCTAACCACTAGGCCATGTGCCTCCACTCCTAGGCCATGTGCCTCCACACCTATTCCAGTGGCACATAAAAAGCACCCTTCAAACATTGGATTTCACAGTGATAGTGACACGTGACTATCACTTTGCTTGAGAAGAATAGTCAAACCAAGTGAGGCCATAGTCCTGGCCAGGGTCATGTAACTGGCATCCATGCTGGTGGCATGTAAAAAGCACCCTTTGAACGTTGGGGCTCGTGGAGACAGTGCTAAGTGTCTGAGGCCTTTGGCAATATACTGTGCTTGAGAAGAGCTGTCAAGCCATAGTTGGGGCCAATGTTAGTGTTATGTAACTGATACCCATACCAGTGGCAGGTAAAAAGCACCCAATACACTCTTGGTGTGGTTGGTGTTAGGAAGGGCATCCAGCTGTTGAAACCATGCCAAATCTAATTGGAACTGGTGCAGCTCCCCAGCTTTCAGTCGAACTGTCCAACCCATGCCAGCATGGACAATGGATGTTAAAGGATGATGATGATGATGATGACAATGATGATGACATGACAAAGAAATGTAATGAATTGAGGTTTAAAAAATTGGAGAAAACCTGTCCACTGATGCAGTGTGGTAAGTAGCTTGAATACCAACCACATGGTTCCGGGTTCAGTCCCACTTGGGTAAGTGTCTTCTAATGTAGCCTCGGGCCGGCCAAAGCCTTGTGAATGGATTTGGTAGACGGAAGCCTATTGTGTGTGTGTATATATATATGTGTGTGTTTGTGTGTCTGTGTTTGGGAACCAAAAGAAGCCCATCGTGTGTGTGTGTGTGTGCGTGTCTATGTTTGTCTCCACTCCACTGCTTGACAACCAGTGTTAATGTGTTTATGTCTATGTAACTTAGCAGTTCAGCAAAATAGACTGATAGAATAAGTACCAGGCTTAAACAAAAATAAGTACTGGGTTCGATTCATTCAACTAAATATGACTTTAGATTATGAGCCATAAAGTTATACAGGGCCTGGGCTAATATCAAAAATTATTCAAGTTTATCTTTTTAATCAAGTATGTGTGTGTGTGTGAGTGTGTGTGTGTGTGTATGTGTGTGTGTGTGTGTGTGGTGTGTGTGTGTGTCTGTGTGAGTGTACATGGAGTCCCCTATTGGTATGAGGGAACTAACCATTTGTTTTATATGATATTTGATAGGATTAGAAGTTTGAATTTGAAATTAAGCAACAAAAATGATGCACACAAATCATGCATAGCACTATTTCATTCTTTTTAGAAAACATCAGAATGACATAACCTCATATATATTAATTAGACATATATATATGCGAATGGACAGCTGCAAACACACACAAACACACATTCAGAAGTAATATAATACAAAATCATGTATTTCAGCTTCTTTTCAAATGTAGGAGACTTCGTGCACTTTTAAAACCTCCACACTCAGCTAGAAATCTATATATTTGTATACTCAGCTATATATGCATATATGAAAAAAAAAATAGTTATACGGCACTTTGCCCTGAATCCTTTTGATGCATGGTAGTTTGTTATCCAGACAATAACCGAAAGCCGTTCTGTAGGTGGCATACACACATATACTCACACATCCACACAAAAACACATATATACAGACATATATATATATATATATATATATATACATATATATATATACACACACACAATATACAAATGCAGCTGAATGTATAAGAAACCTAACATAGAATTTTCAGTGTTCACATAACTGGAAAGTGACAAATGATTTATGGAAAAAAAACAGAAAAAGCAATTTCCCTATCTTGTTTAAACGTCACAAATCATTAATATTTAAATACTGGGTTATTATGTTTTGCGAACAACGGATATTAAAAATAAGCTTCAACAAATGTCATATATACATACATACGTGTGAGCGCGCGTGTGTGTGTATATATACTTATATATAAATATGTATATGCACACACATCTGAATGTATGCAACAATTACCTTAATTAACAACCAGTAATCATTTTGTTGTATAGATTCCTTGTCTATCTGTATGTGTGTGCACATGCATATGCATACATATGTGTATATATATATATATATATATATGTCAGTGTTCATGTAATGTCAGTGTGCATACTCGACAGAGTGTAAGTACCTTGAGAGAAAAGTTGGACCTAAGAAGCATCAGTTGTGGTGTGCAAGAGAGACGTTTGCGCTGGTTTGGTCATGTGGCAAGAATGGATGAAGATAGTTGTGTGAAAAAGTGCCACACCCTAGCAGTTGAGGGAACCTGTGGAAGAGGTAAACCCAGGAAAACCTGGAACAAGGTGGTGAAGCATGACCTTTAGGTCTCACAGAGGAAATGACTAGAGACTGAGATCTTTGGAAGTATGCTGTGCGTGAGAAGAACAAGATGGTCAGTC
>NC_043017.1:4980241-5015241 GCF_006345805.1 Octopus sinensis | reverse complement strand
AACATACATACACATTCATAGATAAACATACACGTATTTACATGTAAATAACCCCCCCATGTATATATATGTGTGTGTGTGTGTATGTATAAGCTCATGTATAGAAACCTAAATATATACATATATAAACACAAGCATATCAATGCACACACAAACATATAATATATAAACCACACACATATGTATATATAAATGCATGAAAACACACACACACACAAAAGAAGCACACATGTACACAACACATGCATTTTTGTGTGTGTGTACGTGTGTGTGTGTCTACAGATGAAGTAGAATCTCATGTTCTAGCACTGACAGTCCTATAAATTTTCAACTGTGGCAATTCCAAATTACAACCAGGAAATGTTAAACTGATTCTCAGAACTGTTACATGCATGCGAAAGACACTTGTGCACATATGGTGTGCATGTGTATACACACACACACACACGTACACACACATGCACGTACACACTGTACATACATACATACACACTCATATCCAATGTGTTTTCTATGTAAAAACATAAAAGAATTTTTATTCATGTTTCTGGTAGAAATATGTAAAGTCTGAGAGGGGTGTGTGTATGTGTGTGTCTGTGTACATACATGCATATATAATTGTTACTTAATGTTCATGTTCCATGCTTGCATGCAATGGACAAATACATCATCATCATCATCATCATCATCATCATCAGTAGCAGCAGCAGCAATTTACATCTGTTTTCCCTGCTGGCATGGGTTGGATGGTTTGACAGAAAAACTGGTAAGCTAGGGAGCTGCACCAGGTTCCATTTCAATTTGGCATCGTTTCTAGAGCTGGGTGACCTTTCTAATGCCAACCGCTCCAAGAGTGTTGTGGGTGCTTTTCACATGCCAGTTACGAAACACCGACATAGGCCATGACTACGATTTCCCTTGGCTTGACAGGTCATCTCAAGCACAGTATATCATCAAAGGTCTCCGTCACTTGCCACTGCCTCTGTGAGGCCCGCAGTTTGAAGGGTACTTTTGTATGTGCCACTTGCATGAGTGCTAGTTATGCAACACTGGTATCAGCCATAAGGCAGCGAGCTAGCAGAAACGGTAGCCTGCCGTTATGTTCTGAGTTCAAATTCCGCCAAGGTCGACTTTGCCTTTCATCCTTTCAGGGTCGATAAATTAAGTACCAGTTACGCACTGGGGTCGATGTATTCGACTTAATCCATTTGTCTGTCCTTGTTTGTCCCCTCTGTGTTTGGCCCCTTGTGGGTAGAAAAGAAATAGGTATCAGCCATAAATACAATTTCACAGGGTTTGACGGATCTTCTCAAGCGGAGCTTATCGCCCAATGCTCAAAAGGTGCTTTCTACATGCCACTGGCACAAATGCCAGTTACATGACACAGGCATTAGCCATGATTGTGATTTCACTTGGCTTGGCGGGTCTTCTCAATCATCATCCTCATCATCATTTAATGTCCGCTTTCCATGCTAGCATGGGTTGGACGATTTTGACTGAGGGCTGGCGAACCAGATGGCTGCACCAGGTTCCAATCTTGATCTGGCAGTTTCTACAGCTGGATACCCTTCCTAATGCCAACCACTCTGAGAGTGTAGTGGGTGCTTTTTACATGCCACCGGCACGGGGTCCAGTCAGGCCATACTGGCAACGACCTCGCTCAAATCTTTTTACACATGCCACCGGCACAGGTGTCAGTAAGGTGACGCTGGTAATGGTCATGCTTGAATGGTGCCTTTTACGTGCCACTGACACAGAAGTCAGTTAGCTGCTCTGGCAACGATCACACTCAGATGGTGCTCTTGGCATCCTACTACACAGGCACAAGTGCCAGTAAGGCAATGCTGGTAATGGTCATGCTTGAATGGTGCCTTTTATGTGCCACTGGCATGGAAGCCGGTTAGCTGCTCTGTCAACGATCACACAGAGTGTGTCTTCTGTCTCAGGTATCTCAGGTATATACAGATACAGGTATCTGTATATATGTATCATATATACAGATACATATGTCTCTGTATGTATCTGACATATACAGAGATGTCTCAGGTATCTCTGTATTTTGTTAAGATACCTGTCTTCTGTCTCAGCAAAATACAGGCTAAGTATTTTGCTCCTTAGCCTGTACACTTAATATGAGTAGGGCAACTAGGACCAAATTCATCTTTACCTGTAGAAAGATTCCACCTGTGGTCTCTTGTCAATCATAGCCACCACCTTAAGCTGCTTTCATCAGCTATGTCTGTCCCTTTGGTGGCCAGACTGCTTTGTCTAACGTGTCCTTCACTTTTTAAAGACTACAAAGGTATGATTTTAGGGAAATTTGGCATCTATTTCAAACAGGTCATGTAACTACCATAAAGGGCCGGGTTGCCCACCTATTTATGATTGTATTCAATGAAACCGAAATATAATTATTAATTGCAGTTTTTACATATGTGTCTTTGTTTTTACAACTGAAATACATTTCTGTTGGAACAGACTTTTGTGGAATATTTGGTCGACTGCCACAGAATCTCAATGAAGTGCCAGGAAAACAAGGTTCTTACATCGTATCTCTTTCAATAATGCTCGGGTGGAGTAGGCTGGGTCAGAAAATATAAAAGACCAATTTGTAATGAAATGATTTGGCTTTTGTTTAAATTTTGAAATTATTCCAAAATGACAAGCATTGTCTATTTTACTATATATATATATATATATATATATATATATATACACACACACACCTGTGCATACATGAGTGTATATATATATTATATAGATATATACATTGTTTGTTTGTTTGTTTGTGTGTGTGGTGTGTGTGTGTGTGTGTGTGTGTGTGTGTATGTATATATATATATATATATATATGCATGCACAGAAACATAAATGTGCACACACACGTAAATGTACACACACACACACACACACATACACATGCACACACACAAACATATACACACACAAACATACACACACACAGAAAGATATGTATACACACACACATGCACACAAACACACACACTCACATAACAACACACACACCCTGTGTATGTGTGTATGTGTACATGAGAGAAAGAGAGAAAGAGAAGGACAGAGACAGAGACAGACCAAAATTATACACACATCTATTTGCATATACAGATGAATTCTACATAAACTGAAGATATCCTTGTTGTTGCAGTTATTCTAAAGAATAATTCCTTTATTTGCCAGTTCTGCAAAGATGGAGATGCTCGCAACAAGACAGTCAAACTAAATTAGTTTATGGCACTTGAGGCCAATTTTGCTTCCTACTTATCCATAAAATATTTGGATACTATCAAAATCATACTGTATTTGATGGAAAACAAGGTTCCCTTTTTTCTTTCCAAAGATGTCAAGACCCCTCAACTGAGGGCAGAATAATACTGGAGGAGGTGGCTTTATGCCAGGTTAACATGAGAGGTTAATATTTCTAATAATAGTAATAATAGTGAAGGTGCATGGCTCAGTGGTTAGAGCGTCGAGCTTATGATCGTGAGGTTGTGAGCTCGAATCCCGGACCGGGCTGCATGTTGTGTTCTTGAGCAAGACACTTTATTTCCTGTTGCTCCAGTTCACTCAGCTGTAGAAATGAGTTGCAACATCACTGGTGCCGAGCTGTATCATCCTTTGCCTTCCCTTGGAAGTGGTGTGGAGAGGGGATGCTGGTATGCATGGGTGACTGTTGGTTTCCATAAACAACCTTGCCTGGACTTGTGCCTCGGAGGGTAACTTTTCTAGGTGCGATCCCAGGGTCATTCATGACCGAAGGAGGTCTCCTCCTCAGTAATAATAATGTTAATATTACTGCAAACTAAAGCGGAGAGCTGACAGAATTATTACACCAGGGAAACTGCTTGGTCGCATTTCGTCCATCTTGATGTTCTGAGCTCAAAATCTGCTGAGGTCAACTTCGCCTTTCATCCTTTCGGGGTTGATAAAATAAGGACCAATGGAACCCTGGGGTTGATGTAATTGACTAACACCTCTCCCAGAAAACTGCTGGATTTGATGCCAAATTTGAAATTAAGAAAGGTGGCAAACTGGCAGAACCGTTAGCATTGTCAGCAAAATGCTTAGCAGTATTTCATCTGTATGATCTGAGTTCAAATTCCACCAAGGTCGACTTTGCCTTTCATCCTTTCGATGTCAATCAAAGAAGTACCAGTTGAGTACTGGGGTTGATGTAATCAACTAACAATGTTCCCTTGAAATTGCTGGCCTTGTGCCAAAATTTGAAATAAAAATAGGCAGCAAGGTGGCAGAATCGTTAGCACACCAGGCAAAATGCTTACTGGCCTTTAGTCTGTGCTCAGAGTTCAAATTCCACCGAGGTCGACTTTGCCTTTCATCTTTTTGGGTCAACACTAGGGCTGACGTAATCAGCTTGACCCCTCCCCCAAAACTGGTGGCTTTGTGCCAAAATCTTGAAATAAAGTAAGGCAGCAAGCTCGCAGAATTGTCAGGCAAAACAGCAGCATTCTGAGTTCAAATTCTACCAAGTTTCAACTTTGTCTTTCATCCTTTCGTGGTCGATAAAATAAAATGTCAGACAAGAACTGGGGTTGAAATCATTGTCTTGTCCTCTTCTCTCAAATATGTTGGTCTTTTGCTAGAATTAGGAAGAATTAATTTACTCTTTTATTCTTTTACTTCTATCACAGTCATTTGACTGCAGCCATGCTGGAGCACCGCTTTTAGTCGAGCAAATCGTCCCCCCCCCCCGGACTTATTTTTCATAAGCCTAGTACTTATTCTAATCGGTCTCTTTTGCCAAACTGCTGAGTTACGGGGACATAAAGACACCAGCATTGGTTGTCAAGCGATGTTGGTGAGGGTGGGGCTGTGTGTGTGTGAGAGGTGTTAAACCGTTTCAACAATTTTGTTTCAGTCAAGACTTGACTGTATTCAATTGAGAAGAAGAAGAAGAAGGAGGAGGAGGAGGAGGAGGAAGAAGGAGGAGGAGGAAGAGGAGAAGAAGAAGAAGAAGAAGAAGAAGAAGAAGAAGAAGAAGAAGAAGAAGAAGAAGAAGGCAAAGAAGAATTGGGAAAAAATGTAAATTAAAATAAATGAAAAGTTTTTCAACACAAATATGGCAGCCGAAAGTTTAAAACCCAATTTCATTTTTAATTTGCTGACAAACTCTATTTTTCTATTTTATTCTATTTTCTTTATTTTATTCTTCTATTTTTCAATTTTTTATTTTTTCCTGCAAAAGAGAAATCAATTCCTGTGACCAACCATGAAATGGAACCGAATTCTTCCCATGACCAATAAATGTGTAGAATTCATTGAGTCAGCTATCAAGTTACAAGACTTGCAATGTGTGTGTGTGTGTGTGTGTGAAGGGTAGGAGTGTGGATGTGTGGCAGCGGAATTTTGGTAACACTCACCTCAGTGCTGCCTTGACAAAAGATGTCATTTATAGATTTTTTTTTTACCATTCCACCCCATGCTGTTATTGTTTCAAGTTCAAATATCAGAAACACATTATTGTTCTGACAAGTTCTTGAAGAATTCTTTGTAATGATAACTTCAATGTTGTAACTAAATACTACTGCTACTACAATCACCACTACCACCCCACTACTACTACTACTACTACTACCACCACCACCATCACTACTACCACCATCACTACTACCACCAGCACCACCACCACCACTACCACTACTACTACCACCACCATCACCACCACTACTACCATCACCACTACCACTACTGCCACCACTACCACCACCACCTCCACTATCACTAAAATCACCACCACCACTACAATCACTACTACCACCATCACCACCACTATTACCACCTCTACAATCACCACCACCTCCACTATCACTAAAATCACCACCACTACTACTACTACTACCACCACTACCACCATCACTACAAGCAGGATATAAACATGATTCTAATATTTTTTTGCCACTTTAGATATTTTTCAAATATGAATTGATGTTTTTTTTTGTTTTTAATATTTCTGATTTTTTAAATTTATTTTATTAATATAACACATTTGAACGTCAGTTAAGTATTTGCTATAACTATACGTGATGATCATGATGGTGGTGGTGGTGGTGGTGGTTGTCATGAAATGACAAACAAAAGCTTTAAATTGAGGTGAATCAAAACGCGAGGTAATTAGATAAATATTTGAAGTATTTTCGAGTGTAAAAATTGTTGTAATGTCAGATGTGAAAATTAAATAAAACAAATTTAAAGAAAAAAAAAATGGATAAACAAAATAGCTGTGTGGTTAAGAAGCTTGTTTTGCAACCGAGTGGTCTCTGGTTCAATCCCACTACAGGGCAGAACTTTGGGAAAATGTCTTACTTCTATGGTCTCAAGTCAACCAAAGCCTTGTGAGTGAATTTGATACAAGGAAACTGTATGGAAGCCCATCATATGTGTGTGAGTGTGCATGTTCGTGTGTGTGCATGTGTGTTATGTCCTCACACATCTCTCATGTCCAATTTCCTATCTTTGTTATATCCACATGTCATAACTTTGAGGTTAACACCATATCTTTGTGATGTGAACACATCCTATCATTGTGATGTCCACACATCATATCTCTGTGATGTCAACACATCGCATCATTCAACTATCAACACATCACATCATTATGATGTCCACACATCATATTTCTGTGATGTCCACACATCACATCTCTGTGATGTCCACTCATCTTAACTCTGTAATGTCCACACATCACATCTCTGTGATGTCCACACATCATATCTCTGTGATGTCCACTCATCTTAACTTTGTGATGTCCACACATCACATCTCTGTGATGTCCACACATCATATCTATGTGATGTTCACTCATCTTAACTCTGTAATGTCCACACATCACATCTCTGTGATGTCCACACATTACATCTATGTGATGTCCACTCATCTTAACTCTGTGATGTCCACACATCACATCTCTGTGATGTCCACTCATCTTAACTCTTTAATGTCCACACATCACATCTCTGTGATGTCCACACATCATATCTCTGTGATGTCCACTCATCTTAACTCTGTGATGTCCACACATCACATCTCTGTGATGTCCACTCATCTTAACTCTGTGATGTCCACACATCACATCTCTGTGATGTCCACTCATCATATCTCTTTGATGACCATGTCATAACTTTGAGATGCCCACACAACATATATGCATCATAATGGTACATCATATATCTATCATTTCCACATATCATATCTATGTGATGTCCACACATATTTTTCTGATGTCAATACATCAAATCTTTCTCATATCCACATCATATTTTTGTGATGTCAAAAAATCATATCCATGTGATGTCCACAAATCATACTGTTGTGATGTCCACATGTCATAACTTTAAGATCCTCACACAACATATTTTTGTCATAATGACATCATATTTCTATTATTTCTACACATCATATCACTGCATTGTCTACACACAATAACTTCATGACAACCCATAGATAATATTTCTGCAAAGTTCACAAATCAAATTTCTGACATATCCACTCAACATACCTCAAAAGTAAGTAGTCATTACTTAGTGACACCATCCACATGAAACAGCAACAGTCAAGTTTGTGTTAACATATTTAAGGCAGGAAGCCAAAGGAAATTACAGTGCTAACGAGAAATAATGTGGTAAAGAGGAAAACTATATTAATCACTAATGAATATTATTTTAATTAAAGTAATTTATAAATAAGTTATTTTACTAAATTCTTTGTTATATTTAAAATTAATTAAAAGAAACACAGAGCATCTCAACAGAAATATGGTAATAAATGGGTTAACATAGTTCTCCAGGAGACTCAGCATGATACAGAATGTGACAAGGTTGGCCTTTTTGCCAGCTGAGTGGACTGGAGCAACATGAAATAAAGTGTTTTGCTCAAGGACACAACACATCACCAGGGATTGAACTCACAACCTTACAATCCTGAGTTGAAGACCCTAAGCCAAAACACATGCCTTCATGTAAAAGACAAGGATGAAGACTAAGTTTCATCTGTTTAAATCCGGAAGCTGAAGGTAATGGAAAGAATTGTGGTAATTCCAAAGAACAAGGATAAGTTTTAGTGAGACTGGGTTTAGAATAGTGAGAGACACTTACGTTTCCCTTTCACAGACATTGGAAGCTGACCGTTTCCTGTCTAATTTGGTAACACTTTTCGTTCTTTTCAGATTGGTGCGTAATCCTTTCTTTGTGAAAAAATGCTGCAAAAGAAGAAAAAAAAAGAAAACAAATTTAAATACAATAAAAGATAAGTAAAATATAATAATAATAATATACAAGCAAATAAACACACACACACACACACACACACACACCACACACACACACATACATCTATACGTTTTTTTATTTTTTACTTTTGCTGGACTGCAGCCAGAGGGGGGTAATAGCCTAGTGGTTAGCAGCAGACTCACGGTGGAGGGATCGTGGGTTCAAATCTCAGACTGGGCGATGTGTGTGTTTATGAGTGAAACACCCAAGCTCCACGCAGCTTTGGCAGAAGGTAATGGTGAACTTCTGCTGACTCTTTCGCCACTTCCTTATTTCACTCTTTCCTCCTGCATCTTGCAGCTCACCTGCGATGGTCCAGCGTCCCATCCAGGTGGGGAACCTATACACCAAGGAAACTGGCTCTTATGAGCCAGGCATGGCTCAAGAAGGAACAAACAGAAAGAGGCAATGTTTTGAAGAAGTTTAGTCAAATGAACTGACCCCAGTTTTTCATATTCTTTTTTAAAGCCAAACTGTTATGATAAGGGGACATAAACACACCAACACCGGCTGTCAAGTAGTGGTGGGTGACAAACACAGACATACATACATGGCAAGCTTCTTTCAGTTTACATCAACCAAATCCAGTCACAATGCTTTGGTTGGTCCAAGGCTATAGTAGAAGACACATCCCCAAGGTGCCGCACAGTGGGGATTAAACCTGGGATCATGTGTTTAAATATCAAATGTCTTACTTCACAGCAACACCTGTACACACACACATACAAGTATAAAAATAAAATCAAGTTTGTATGTTTCCCAAAGAATGACATTTTCTGAATTGTCCAAACCTTACAGTAATATGATAATTCTTTTATACCAGTAACTACAATTTGTACCAAAACTGACCACCATCAGCCTAATGAATTGCACACATACATACACACACACACATTTGAAAGAACAGCAAAAAACAAGATCAATGACATTTCAATATATTCATCCCTACAGCTGATTCAAAAATCCTTACATCACATTTACGTAAGAAATTATGTAAAAAACCATATCTTCAGGGAAATATTTTGAGATATGAGCAGAATTCAGATTTTCCCATAGCTTTTTTTTTTTCAATGACAAAAAAAAAGATTGATGGAAAAAGAATAAGCAAATAAATGAATAAATTAAGATTTAGAATTTAAAGTAAATATAAGAAACCAGAACTTATCTTTTCTGCCAATTATCATATTACATTTATTGCAGAACAACAAAGTTGCCAGCAGGCTATAAAAAGGTAGTAGTAAACACAGAGTGAGAGAGAGAGGATGTCTATCAAACAATATATATATATATAATATATATATATAATATATATATATATATATATATATATGTATGTATATATATATATGTGTGTGTGTGTATATATATAAAATACATTTTAAACTGTCGAACTTGAATTATTTCACATCTCTCAAAATTTCTAAATTCTTATGACGTAAATGATGTACATATATATATATATATATAACTCACATATATAATACATATAACAATGCACACAATATATAACATCCACACACATACACATATAATACTGACATATGCACACACAAATGCACATATATATAACATTCATACATATAACATTCATATACGCACACACATCTATATAAAACATTCATACATGCACACACACATACAAATACACATATATAACATACACACATGTCTATAACATTCACACACACACACACGTCTATATAAAACATTCATATATGCATAACATTCACACACGCAAGCACATACACACAAATACACATATATATAACATTCATACACATATATATATATAACATACATATACGCACACACGTCTATATAAAACATTCATATATACACACACACATTCTAACATTCACACACGCAAGCACACACACACACACAAATACATTTTCCTGCTAAAAAAAACACAAATCAATCCAAAATATCTTTGTTAAATAAGTAAGTATCAAAGAGTAAATTATGGAATCCAAAGAAATGGGTGATGAACTATGTCTGTTGTACGCAATAATTACCAATAATTATTCCAGTGTAAATATCAGAAAAAAATGTCTAACTATTGCATGAATTTGGACGAAAGATGATGATAAATGTAATAATTGTTGATCTACATTGTGAATGAGGTTTTTTTTAAAATTGTTGCTGATATTTAGTTGTTGTCATGTGACTGTCACCTACCCAAGTAGGTTGAATTCAAGTAAGTATTCACATACTTCAACAAGCATACACGATAATAATAATAATAATAATAATGATAATGATAATAATAATAATAATAATAATAATAATGATAATAATAATAATGATGATAATAATAATTTAACTGATTGGAAGTGTTATCATGTACATTGTTTAGTCTTGGTACAAAAGATAGGCTACAGCAAATATTCTACTCAATGCCACAGATTTGCTTGTCAGTTGTTTGACCTTAACCAGTTGAGCATATCCCTTAGTGGCTGACGATATGTGCATCTTTGATCATGCACCTATATATTAATGATGTACATGACAGGTATACATAATACTGAAATACACATAAAGTAAACACAGGGTAACAGGTCATTTCACAGATGCTAAACTATAAATTTCACAAGATACAACCTTGAAGCTGACACCAGTGTCTCACTATTGGCTAAAATTACAGTTTCTTTCTATTTTTGAAATTCTGTAACTTTTTATTCTATTTTTTTTCTCCACAAGATCGTGGATTCACAGCAATAAGAGTGGAAAACTACATCAATATAACCAATTTTCAGATTTTTTACTTTAAAAAAAATGCAGATTCTGTGAATCAACTTCACTAGATCCGTGAAAAAATTTCTAGCTTTAAGGATTTCGTGAAAGGCTTGGCTGGAGGTCAAACCTTCTGAGTTCTTTTACAGGACTTAGAAAAACTGAAGGATCACTACAATAAGTCTGGGAATCTGAGAAGGGAATATGTTGACTAAATTCATAATTAACTGATATTCCTGTATTTTCTTTTATCCAAAGCCAGGAACTCTTGCAGCATCCCTTTGTATTTTGTTTTACCAGGAAACAAATTATCTTTTTTCTATAAGAAATCAAATTTAATTACACGTAAACACCAGAGGATAGATGAGGTAAAAACCACGTGATTTTATTTATATTTTATTCATTTTCTTTAATGGTTTTTTTTTTTTGGATAGTATTTAGAACATTCTAGAGGGAAGCTTAACTTAAGAATATTACTTTTTTTATTGTTTTTGAAGCTAACTTGCTCAGCTATCCTTTCCTCTCCAGTCGTTTTGGCATTCATTTGTATTCAATAATGAACACCAATAAATTATATACCAGTTTTGGTATTGGAAGCACATCACTGTAAAGGCAATCACATAAAAATCACCTACCTGCCTTCCTACCTATCTATTAGACTATCTATCTAGCTAACAGTCCATTGATCCAGTAAACAATTTATCTATCAGTCTCTCTACCTATCTAGCAGTCAATCTACCTAGTTTTCTGTCTATCTACCTATCTATCAAGCAATCTGTCAGTCTATCAATTTATCTACCTATCAAACAATTTATCTATCTATCTATGTATCAATCTATCTATCTTTCACTATCTATTTATCAGTCTAACTTTCTATCTATCAGTTTATTATTCTCTTTCTGTATCTATCTATCTGTCTGTCTATTTGCCTGTACTTCTACCAACCTTTCTATATACCAATATATCTATCTTCCTATATATGAATGTAATCCATCTATCTATCTATCTATCCCTCTAGCTATCTATCAGTCTACCCAGCTATCCATCAAGCTATCAATTACTCCATCTATCTATCTATCTATCTATCTATCTATCTATCTATCTATCTATCTATCTATCTATCTATCTACCTATCTATCTCTCTATCTATTTGCCTGTACTTCTATCAACCTTTCTATCTACCAATATATCTATCTTCCTATATATGAATGTAATCCATCTGTCTATCTATCTATCTATCTATCTATCTATCTATCTATCTATCTATCTATCTATCTATCTATCTATCTACCTATCTATCTCTCTATCTATTTGCCTGTACTTCTATCAACCTTTCTATCTACCAATATATCTATCTTCCTATATATGAATGTAATCCATCTATCTATCTATCCATCTATCTATCTATCTATCTATCCATCTATCTATCTATCTATCCATCTATCTATCTATCTATCCATCTATCTATCTATCTATCTATCCATCTATCTATCTATCTATCAATTACTCCATCCATCCATCTATCCTCTTATCCTCCATATCTCTACACACATAATACACTTTAAAATAATCTCTAACACACACCACATACAACAGATCAGATCAAGCTATAATTATACAAAAGAGAAAAAAAGTCAAATTAGATAAATGATTGAAAAATAAGAAAATAACATTTAAAAAACAAAAAATAGAACAAAAAATAAACTCACAAAATAAATCACAAGAATATTTTAGTAATGACTCTTTAGAATTGGTGATTCCAATCCTTGGGTTTATTGCTGTGAATTTCCAATTAAAACTGCCTAAGATCTAGAAAGTTGGTCATTAACTATTTTAACCCTTTGGCTGTCACATTATTCTCTCAAAAGTAATGCTTGTTTTTCTCTCTCTTTTAGTTGTTTCAGTCATTTGACTGCGGCCATGCTGGAGCACCGCCTTTAGTCGAGCACATCGACCCCAGGACTTATTCTTTGTAAGCCTAGTACTTATTTCTATCAGTCTCTTTTGCCGAACCACTAAGTTACGTGGACGTAAACACACCGGCATTGGTTGTCAAGCGATGATGGTGGGAGCAGGGAGGGAGAACACAGACACACAAATACATACACACACATACACGTATATATACATATATACGATGGGCTTCTTTCAGTTTCCGTCTACTAAATCCACTCACAAGGTTTTGGTCGGCCCGAGGCTATAGTAGAAGACACTTGCCCAAGGTGCTATGCAGTGGGACTGAACCCAGAACCATGTGGCTGGTAAGCAAGCTACTTACCACAAAACCACTCCTACGCACATTGTTTTGAATTAATCATGCATTAGGCGTAGGAATGGCTGTGTGGTAAGTAGCTTGCTTACCAACCACATGGTTTCGGGTTCAGAAGAAAATGGAGGGAATCCAGAGGTAGTATTCATCAGCTGTTAGACATTATAATATTTCTATTCATTTACTTTAAACAGTTCAGATAATATATAAATACAGGTCCAACCCATGCTAGCATGGAAAGCGGACGCTAAACGATGATGATGATGTGTAAAGTATTAGTAATTTCTAGAATAGAGAAAAGAGAAAGAAGAGCAAGAAGATATATTCATACATAGGTATGTTGAACGAAAAACCCACGTTTCCAGAGGTGAATTATTCAAACCCCAAAGAATCCTTCTCAACACATGGCTATGATGCTCCCCCACTACTTCTGCTCGTGATCAGAGATGCACATATCGTCAGCCACTAAGGGACATGCTCAACTGGTTAAGGTCAAACAACTAACAAGCAAATCTGTGGTATTGAGCAGAATATTTGCTGTAGCCCATCTTTTATACCAAGAGAAAACAATGTACATGATAACACTTCCAATCAGTTAAGATCAGAAGCCACGAGAGCCACTGCCTGGGACTGCAGCATTATTATCATTGCTATTATTCTTATAATTAATATTATTACTGTTGTTATTATTATTATTATTATTATTATTACTATTAATATTATTACTGTCGTCGTCGTCATCATCATCATTATCATTATTATCATTATTTTATTTTTATTCTATTTTGGTAAGCAATATATTTGGGAAATATATATATATTTTAACAATATATGAAATTTAAAAATAGAAACAATACAAAATAGAAGAATCCGTATACATATATTTATACATACACACATA
This sequence comes from Octopus sinensis, assembly GCF_006345805.1. Taxonomy (NCBI): domain Eukaryota; kingdom Metazoa; phylum Mollusca; class Cephalopoda; order Octopoda; family Octopodidae; genus Octopus; species Octopus sinensis. The sequence continues at coordinate 5,001,035 of NC_043017.1, read as the reverse complement.
TATGTGTATGTGCGTGTGTGTGTGTGTGTGTATATATATATATATATATACACATACACAAGCACAAATCTACATATGCACAAACACACACTCAGAGTAGATTTATTCGATATTCAATGAATTTTATTTCATTTCATGATATGGTGATGAAATGAGTTATTAAATCACAAAGAGACGAGGGGAAAAAAAATCAATGAAAAACAAAAGTTAAACGTGAGGGGGAAAAAAAAACCATTTAATTTTTTTTTTTTTTGTATATTTATTTTAATTTCTTTTTTTTTTTTTTTTTTCAATATAGTCGAAGATGGAAGCAAAAGGTGGGATTCTGAAATGATCCGTTGCTATGGATATTATGTATTGATGGCTAATCATAAGACACGTAAGACATTGCAATTCATTTGATCTGTTATGCCATGTGGAAAATTTAAAGATTACATGATTGGTAGAACAATGGAGGTAGTAGTAGTAGTAGTATAGTAGTAGTGGTGGTGGTGGTGGTGGGGGTGGTGGTGGTGGTGGTGGGAGTGGGGGTGGTGGTGCTGGTGGTGGTAGTAGTAGTAGTAGTATAGTAGTAGTAGTAGTAGTAGTAGTGGTGGTGGTTTTAGTAGTAGTAATAGTAGTAGTAGTGAGAACAATGGTGATGATGATGATGATGATGATGATGCGAAAAAAATGTTGGCGGTGGGGGTATAGAACATTTGAAACAAACTTTTAGATTTAATATTTTTGATTCCTTATATTATGTTCTAGAATCAAAGAGAGATGATAATCAATAATCTATGTACACACACACACACACATACGCGTGTATATATATACATGTGTGTGTGTGTGTGTGTAAATGTATACACACACATACATATATGCATACGTGTGTCTATATATACACACATATATGCATACATGTGTATATATAATACACATATATGTGTGTGTGTATGCGTGTGAGTGTATATATATATATATATATACACACACACACACATACACTATGTGTGTATGTCTGTATGTGAATGTGTATGCATATATATATATATATATATATATATATATACACACATGTATACATATATGCCTGTGTGTATATATATATACACACCCTCTTAGGGCATGGTCAGGGTGTCGCCAAGTTGTGTGTGTATGTGTGTGTGTGAGAGAGAGAGAGAGAGAGAGAGAGAGAGAGATTCTAAGGGCTTTGGTTTCAAACAAAAATTTAGTGTCCTTCAGTTTTAATGAAATAACATTTTAGCTTAGAACTCTTTCATAAAACACACACACACACACACATACATATATATTTATATATATAAATGTATATATAAATGTGTGTGTGTGCATGTACATTTATATATATATTTTGTCTTGGCTTTCTATCAACCAGAAGATCTTTACTCTATTCGGTACCGGAAAATCAAAGAAATTTACTGTTTTGTGTCGACAACAAACTACTGAGCGTGCAAAACACTAAGATATTCTTGATGTTGGTTGCACGCAAAAACATCATCACCATCACCATCATGGTTTTTTTTATCACCATTTTACTATGCCTGCTTGCGCCTGTGTGGGATCGTTCCTACAGTGTCTCATCACCCTGTTATCAGTTCTCTATCATCTGGCCCACACAGCAACAGAAAAAAGAAAGAAGGACTAAAAAAAAAAAACGACCATTTTTTCTTGTTATTGGACCTATTCTGTTGTTTTGGTATGGTTCACATGACCATCACCAACCACTCCATGGATTGGCTTGTTATTTTATTGAACCGCTAGCATCATCATCATCATCATTTTAACAGCCACTTTTCCATGCTTGCTTGGCATGGCAGGGGGTGGGGATTGGAATTTTGCTGGAGGCAGAACTTCTACAGCTGGATGCCCTTCCTGTCACCAACCCTCATCGGTTTTCTTATTGCTTCAAAGTAATATTTCCTTGTGATCAGATGATTTTTTCACAGTTGATGAACAAACCACACTGCTTGTATGACAGTGATACTCATTTACAACTATCATATGATGTCAAGACAAGGAGGTAGCAACACAGACATGCATATATATATATATGTAGTTGTTGTTGAGCCAGAGATTTAAAAGAAGACACTTGCCCAAGGTCCCATGCAGTGAGACTGAACACAGAGTCAGGTGACTGGAAGGCAAACTTCTGACCACACACCCACCCTGCACCTATCTGATATACATATGTGTGTGTGTGTGTGTGTATGTGTGTGTATGTGTGTACCTACACTGCAGCAAGGTACCTGTTTCTGTTTTTCTTTTATACTCTAACCGCTCTACACCTGGTACAAAACCACCTCCCTAAATACTGCATCCACACTCTGTTAAGGGGTCCTATCTTGCAAGCTACTCAGTGACCTCACTGGTGCTGGTGCCACAAAAGTAAAAAACCAAACATTAGAAACCTTACTAAAACAAACGTTAGAGACCAGCATAGCCCTCTGGTTAATCAGATCCTGTTAAACCGTCCAACCCATGACAGCATGGAATACAGACATCAAATGACGATGATGATGAAGATGAAGATGATGACTGCTATTAAATCACTTTATTCTTGTAATTTTAGCTTTTCACTCGAACGTGACATCCTGCTTAGAATAATGATACAAAAACTAAAGTAGCTATCGTTTAATCTCCCCAAATCAGTTGTGACTAAGCAGAAATATGATCAAAGACATTCAAGTCTTGCCCATCCTGTATTTTATTCAGACATAGTGTAGCTAAGAGTACATTAGTCAATGTATTCCCCCCCACCTCTTTATTACAATGGTGGAATTTTGATTTTTGGTTACTATTTCTAGCAACTCAGGCAACAGGAGGTGTCTTAAATAGTTCGTAGTAGTAGTAGTAGTTGTTTAGTCCCAGATCTGCTGTGATCCAGCTGACCTATGAGCAAAGACCTTCCAGCAATGACTAACCCATTTTATTTGAAGACATAGTCTATTTAGAATTATATTGGGCAGGCTTACAAAATCAAGAAAACAAAAAAGCCAACATTGCACCCATGACTCTCAGAAACACCTTTCCATGCTCACAATTGCTGAAGCATGGAATAAACTACCCACATCAGTTCTCAGCTGTTGGGACCCTACATCCTTCAGAACTTCCATGCTCCCCCAAAAAACAGTGCGCCTGACACCCACACCTTTTTTTTTAAAACAACTCATTCACTGCTCCCTTCCTGTGCATTATTCTATATGCTGTTCATGCACTTTTAGCTACTTTATCTAATGGGTTGTGGTGCACCTGAACACTGTATAAAATAAGTTCGTTATTGTTTTATTACCTCCACCTTAGCGGAGGTAAAGGTATTGTTTTCAGTCATGTTTGTTTGTCCATGGACAAGATGATATCTCAAGAACCGTTCGATTGATTTGGATGAAACTTTCAAAGATGTTTGGTCACATGATTGGCACAAACTCATTAGATTTTGGGATCAATTTGGCACCAGACAAGGATATTTACTCTTCCTGTTTTTTTCACTAAATTTTTGAGAGCGGTTGGATTCATTTTTAGTATCCTCATTATATGTTTTGCCTGTTTCAAGTGTGATGTTCAGTAAATGGGTGTATCCATGTAAAATGACAGATTTACTCCACCATCAGTCAAGTTTTGTGAAGATCCTCAAGAGATTGGAGAAGTAATCCACCATCAAAGAAGCTTTATAAAGATCTATATGAGATAAAAGACCTATACTCCACAGTTAAATTTTGCAAAGATCCATGTAAGATAGGAGAAATGTGCTCCACCGTCAAATGGATTTCGTAAAGGTCCATGTGAGATAGGAAAAATGTATTTCACCATCAAACGGATTTTGTAAAGGTCCATGTAAGATAGGAGAAGTGTACTCCACCGTCAAATGGATTTTGTAAAGGTCCATAGGAGATAGAAATGTACTCTACCATCAAATAGATTTTGTAAAGGTCCATGGGAGATAGGAGAAATGAACTCCACCGTCAAATGGATTTTTTAATGGTCCATAGGAGATAAGAGAAATGTACTCTACCGTCAAATGGATTTTGTAAAGGTCCATGGGAGATAGGAAAAATGTACTCCCCCGTCAAATGGATTTTGTAAAGGTCCATGTGAGATAGGAGGAATGTACTCCACCGTCAAAGGATTTTGAAATGGTCCATAGGAGATAGAAATGTACTCTTCTGTCAAATGGATTTTGTAAAGGCCTACGTGAGACAGAGGAGATGTACTCTACTGTCAGACAAATCTCGTAATAGTTCAACAGCTGGGCTTGTAGTATTTACTTGTTCCAAACAGGAAATCCATCTTTTGGTGATCGACTTTAGTGCCCTATTAACTCATACCATCAGCCATCACCAAGCTCCTTCTTCCCCTACACCCACACCACCACCACCATTCCTGCAATGCTCTGTCCTGTCTGTCACATGACTGACACACTTTCATTGTCTTTCAATTTCAGGAAATGGACATATGGTAACACTGGAAAAACAAAAAAAATAACACAGGATGTGCTTACATTTTCTTACCCCACCCCACCCCACCACCACTTTATTCTTTTTTTTTCTTTCTTTTCGAAATTGGTGAACTTCAAAACTAACAACATCGAGATAATAACAGAAGACCTCGAAATTATTGAAGGACAAAAAAAAAAATAATAAATAAAATTGTAAACAACATAAGTGCAAACATGGCTGTGTGGCCAGAAGCTTGCTTCCCTACCTCACAGTTCCGGGTTCAGTCCCACTGCGTGACACCTTGGGAAAGTGTCTTCTACTATAGCCTCAGGCCAACCAAAGCCTTGTCAGTGGATTTGGTAGATGGAAACTGAAAGAAGCCTGTCGCATATATGTGTGTGTGTATATGTATTTGTCCTTCAACATCGCTTGACAACCAATGTTGCTGTGTTTACATCTCCCCATAACTTAGCAGTTCAGCAAAAGAGACCGATAGCATAAGTAATAGGCTGAGTGCTCCACAGGCATGCACACAGTTGAGGTAGTTCTCAAGGAGGTTCAGCATGACACAGAATGTAACAAGGCTGGCGCCCTTTGAATTAAAGATGCAACTCCTTTCTTTGCCAGCTGAATGAACTGAAGCAACATAAAATAAAGTGTCTTACTCAAGGACACAATATGCTGTCAGGAATCGAACTCACAATTTTACAATCATGAGCTAAATACCCTAACGTCTAAGCCAGGCACCTTTACTCCTAGTCCATAACTTTTGAGCAAAAATACAACTAGACTCGCCGAGAAATCCTCCTCTCAAAATTTGAAATCTACCCTTAACAGTGGCCAATTTCAGGCATTATTAACCCTTTCGTTACCGTATTTATTTTGAGATGTTCTGTGTTTCTTTCAATTAATTTTAAATATGACAAAGAATTTAGTAAAATAACTTAGTTATCATTAAGCTAGTGTTGGGAGCATAAATTGTGACTAAGGTTTGGTGAAAGATTTTAATTCAGAACTTTTGGAAACAAGACATTTCTACTACAGAATGAGAGGCAGTTTCAGGTGGATTGGTACCAAAAGGGTTAAATGACTTAGAACTTTGCCTCACCACTCTTGAAGATGGAGCAAAATGCCAGGAAGCTTTGAATCAATAATGGAGGAAGTTATTTTGAAGAATTCAACAAGGATTAACTTGCATAGCAACGCAGTAAGTTTGTTTTGGTTTTAAAATTTTGCTTCTTCATTAACAGACCTTGTGTGTGTGTGTGTGTGTGTGTGTGTGTGTATGTGCGTGTGTGTGTGTGTGTGTGTGTGGGGCATGTGTGTGTGTCTGTATACTGTCTGTATACTGCTACACACAACTGCACATATCTATACATGCACAGGTGTGTATGTGCATATACAGCCACACACCCACCAGTGCACATTTAGATATGTATATGCATGTATGAGTATACTTATGTATGTGTGTGCGTGTACACATACCTACACACCCATACATATGTAAACATTTACATATATGTATGTATACATTTATACATATATATATATACATACGCACACACATACATATATGTATAAATATATATATATACACACATACACATTTATATATACATATAGATTTATATAATATATATATATTTATATATATATGTATATATATATATATTATACACACACACACACACACTCATATATTCATATATATACATTTTTTTCTATACATATACACACATTGATATATACATACATACACACACACACATATATACACACACATATACATAACAGTAAAGAGAATAAGTAAGAGAGATAGAAGCCAGGAAAATACAAGAAAATGAGATAAAATACAACATTGAAATAAAGGAGGTGGGGGAGTTGTACGTTACATAATTTAGTTGCTTCGTTAAGAATTTGTAATTAGAATGAATTATAGTAGGAAATATTAGAAGAATGGATGCATAACGAGCACTACAGTAAAATGAAGAATATACACTGAGGTTGAGATGACCTGAATATAACATTCTATAAATATATATTCTAGATACCATTATTATTATTATTATTATTATTATTATTTATGGGTTTTTCTTCTTCTTTCAAATTTGCTTCCATTTCTCGCCGAGTGTCTTCCCGACTCCTAGGGCAAAGAAACTCATTGTATACATTGGTAGGCCATTGAACTAAACTCACTAGTTCATTCATTTTTTGATAGAAATAAAGTTAAATTAAAATACATGGGTAGTAATAGTTCTCACATCGACAATGCTCTTCTCAATACGTGTGATGTACCAGTTAAGACAATCTTTTGCACTTCTTGCAGGGATGGTAAGCCAGGGATCATTCTCAAATAATTTTCGGTTCCCTTCTTGATCATTCCTATTCCTATTATTATTATTATTATTATTATTATTATTATTATTATTATTATTATTATTATTATTATGATGATGATGGAGGCATGCTGGCAGAACCATTAGCATGCCGGACAAAATGCTTAGTGGCATTTCGTTCGTCCTTAGGTTCTGAGTTCAAATTGCTCTGAGATTGGCTTTCCCTTTTATTGTTTTGGAGTCAATGAAATAAGTACCAGTGAGACACTGGGGTTGATGTAATCGACTTGTCCCCTCCCCCAAAATTCCAGGCCTTGCACCTTCAGTAGAAAGGATTATTATTATTGTAGTATAAGGCAGCAAGCTGGCAGAATTGTTAGCACGCCTGGTGAAATGCTTGGCAGTATTTCGTCTGCTGCTATGTTCTGAGTTCAAATTCCGTCGAGATCAACTTTGCCAAGGTCAACTTTACCCTTCATCCTTTCAGGGTCGATTAAATAAGTACCAGTTACGCACTGAGGTCAATATAATCGACTTAATCCTTTGTCTGTCCTTTCTGTTTTAGCCCCTTGTGGGTAGTAAAGAATAGGTATTTCGTCTGCTGCTACGTCCTGAGTTCAAATTCCACCAAGGTCGACTTTGCCTTTCATTCTTTCGGGGTCGATTAAATAAGTACCAGTTACGCACTGGAGTCGATATAATCGACTTAATCCCTTTGTCTGTCCTTGTTTGTCCTCTCTGTGTTTAGCCTCTTGTTGGCAATAAAGAAATAATAATTGTTGTTGTTAAGGTGGCAACCTGGCAAAATCGTTAGTGCACGGTACAAAATGCTCGGCGGTATTTCACTGATCGCTACATTCTGAGTTCATATTCCACATAAGTCCGTTTATCCTTGGTGGGGAGGGGGTCAATAAAATAAGTACCAGTTGAACACTGGGTCAATGTAACTGACTCATCCCCTCACCAAAGATTGTGACAAAATTTGAAACATCATCATCATCGTTTAACGTCCGTTTTCCGCACTAGCACGGGTTGGACGGTTCGACCGGGGTCTGGGAAGCCAGGAGGCTGCACCAGGCTCCAGTCTGATCTAGCAGTGTTTCTACAGCTGGATGCCCTTCCTAACGCCAACCACTCTGCGAGTGTAGTGGGTGCTTTTTGCGTGCCACCAGCACAGGTGCCAGGGAAGTCTGGCAGCGGCCACGATCGGTTGGTGCTTTTAACGTGCCACCAGCACGGAAGCCAGTCAAGGCGGCGCTAGCATCATTATTATTATTATTGGTCAGCCCGAGGCTATAGCAGAAGACACTTGCCTGAAGTGTCATGCAATGGGACTGAACCCGGAACCATGCAGTTGGGAAGCAAGCTTCTTACCACACAGCCACACATACGCTAGACAAGAAGTTTGTTGTTGATACAATGATTAAACCGAGGGACTCCAGAGAAATTCCCCAGTGATTCATTGAGTCTGACTGCATTTTAAAGACATTAGAGAGTTCAGTAAGGGAGATGATCAAGGGAGCTTTATCGATCAGGCTTACTGACTAACAAACACACAAGTTCTCTCAATTGGCTCCGACCTCTTTTGCTTTCCGGCAGAGAAAGGAAAAGCATCAAAAGATTATTGATCTCCATCACTGATAATATTAATGGTGTTAGTGATGTTGATTCATTCATGACTTCCTGCCTACATGTGTGTGTGTGTGTGTCTTTTTCTTTTGATTTTTTTTGTGTTTCGTACTACTAACAATTACTATTATTATTATTATTATTATTATTATTATTATTTTATTATTATTATCATTATTATTTATTATTATTATTATTATTATTATTTTATTATTATGTCAACAAAACTCAGTTCGGTTGGTTTCAACAAACACTACTGTCTACTTTACTGGTCAGATATTATCAAGGTGGATTAAATATTAGGGGGTTTTAAACACATGCGAACTTCATGGAATAAAAACAAAAAAGCTCAATGTTTTATTTTTTATTTGTTATTGTTATTACTATCTTTTTCCTTTGTTTTTTTTCTTCTTTTTTTTTGCTTTTTTTCTTGCAGTTAGAGTATTTGTAGAGGTGAATAAGTATGTTGAATCAGAGAGGAGTATATGTTAAAGAGTACAGCAGCCAGTTAAACGTAATACAGTATAGAAAATGTGGAAGATGGATGTATCATCATCATCATCATCATTGTTTTAATCTTTTGTCTTCTACCTTTTTCAGTCATTGAACTGTGGCCATACTGGGGCACTGCCTTGAAGGAGTTTAGTCAAACAAATCAAACCCAGTATTTATTTATTTTTTTCATTTTTTTTTTTAAAGTCTTATTCTAGCAGTCTCTTATGCTGAACTGAACTACTAAGTTACAGGGATGTAAACAAACCAGCACCAGTTTTCAAGCAGTGGCAGCAGAGGAGGAGAGGGACAATCACAAAGACAGAGACACAGGCACACACACACACACCATCTTCATCATCATTTAACGTCTGTGTATATATTTCTGTGGGTGTTTCTTTTGTGTCTGTGTTTGTCCCCTCGTCACAGCTTGACAACAGCTGTTGGTTTGTTTACATCCCGATAACTTAACAGTTCAGCAAATGTTACTGATAGACTAAGTACGAAGCCTTAAAAAAAAAAGTCCTGGGGTTGATTTGTTCAACTAAAACCCTTGAAGGTGGTGCCCCAGCATGGTCGCAGTCACATGACTGAAACATGTAAAAGAATAAAAGAATATATACATGGGGTGACTATGTGCATGTTTGTTTCCTTGTCTTGACATCATGTGACAGTAATAAATTGGCTGTGTGGTAAGAAGCTTGCTTCCCAACCGCATGTTTCCAGGTTCAGTTCCATTGCATGGCACCTTGGGCAAATGTCTTCTGCTATAGCCTTGGGCCGACCAAAGCCTTGTAAGTGGACTTGATAGACAAAAACTGAAAGAATCCCATCGTATGTATGTATTGGCTGTCACTGTCATACAAGCAGTGTTGTTCACTTGGAATATTCAGTGACAACATGTGTGACCATGGGGAGATATTACCTTACTTGGAAACAAGTGAGGGTTAGCAACAGGAAGGGCATCCAACCACAGAAAAATCAGTCCTAATAAACTCAGTCTGACCTATGCCAACATAGAAAAGTGAATATTCTTTTCTACTCTAGTCACAAGGCCTGAAATTTTGGGGGAAGGGACTAGTCAATTAGATCGACAACAGTACACAACTGGTACTTAATTTATCAACCCCAAAAGGATGAAAGGCAAAGTCAACCTCAGTGAAAAGTGAATATTAAAATGATGATGCATGGAATATTAACCCTTCTGATATCAACCCACATGAAACTGCATCCAACTCTGTAGTACAAATGTCTTGTTTCCAAAAGTTCTGAATTAAAATCTTCCACCAAACCTTAGTCACAATTTATGCTCCTAACACTAGCTTAATGATAACCAAGTTATTTTACTAAATTCTTTGTTATATTTAAAATTAATTGAAAGAAACACAGAGTATCTCAACAGAAATATGGCAACAAAAGGGTTAAAAAATATAATAGAGAAACAATTCTTTACCCTTTTGATACCAATCCACCTGAAACTACCGCATGCTCTGTAGTACAAATGTCATGCTTTCAAATGTTCTGAATTAAAATCTTCCACCAAACTTTAGTCACAATTTATGTTCCTAACTCTAGCTGAATGATAACTAAGTTATTTTACTAAATAGAAATATGGTAACAAAAGGGTTAAATATGTTAGCAGTGACTTGGCTATTCTGTTTTCAGGCAACAACATCCCTGGGTAATTGTTTAGCAATCACTCCTGTAAATAACGGTGCTGCTATGCCAGTCACTAATGGTGCCGTTCTATCAGTTGTTAATGGTGCTGCCATACCAATCAATGTAGATCACTAGAAATGCAGAAAGCAGAATGCATTCAACACCAAGCGAGTGCAAGCATGCATCAATGCCTTTCATGTTATCATACCTAGATATAATGGTACTGCTGTATATAAGTCATTAACGGTGCCGCTATGTCAGGTAACACCTCTCCCTGATACCCAGAACAATTTCATTAATTAAGTGAAGAGCTGGTGCATCTCCCAACCTTAACCTGCAGTAATCAGCATCTTGGCAACAATACCTGAAGCTTTCCCTGAATTTAGATGTTTAATTATCGTACTCAATAACACCTGATGCGATTTCTATAGGTAGTTTCTCTGGAGATAGAAAATGAATGAAGGAAAGAAAAGAACAAATCTGATATTTCATGTTGTGAATAAATCTTCTGTATTTCATGAGCTGAATAGGTGGAATAATACATCATAGATGTTAGGACTTTCAGAAAAGGTGAAATAAATTACTATGGAATTTTTGTTGGAATATCTATCTAACTCAAAACCAGAAAAAGTTACCCGTGGAATCCACAAGGCACAGGTGTGACTGTGTGATTAAGAAGTTCACTTTCCAACCACATAGTTGCTGGTTCAGTCCCACTGCATGACACCCAGAGCAAGTGTCTTTCTTTATGGCATTAGGCTGTCCAAAACTTTGTGAACAGATTTGGTAGAAGGAAACTGAAAGAAGCCCATCATATATACCTCATCATCTTCATCATTTAACATTTGTTTTCCATACCTGTATGAGTTGGATGGTTTGATATAGAGCTGGCCAGTCAGGGAGATGTCCAGACCCCAAACGTCTGTTGTGGCATGATTTCTACAGCTGGATGCCCTTCCAAATGCCAGCCACTTTACAGGGTGTTCTGGGTGCCTCCTACATGCCATTGGCACGGGTGCATTTATGCAGCTTTCGCATAAGTGCATTTTATGTGACACTAGCACCTGTACGACAAGCATGCATACATACATACATACATATACCTATGTGTGGCTTTGTGTCTGTGATTGTCCCCCGCACCACCTGACAACCAGTGTGGGTGTGTTTACATCCCTGTAATTTAGCACTGTGGCAAAACGAGACTGATAGAATAAATACCAAGCTTAAGAAGAAAAAAAACTAAGTATTGCGTGTAGATTTGTTCAACTACAAACTCTTCAAGGTGGTGCTCCAGCATGGCCACAGTTTAATGACTGAAACAAGTAAAAATAAACAACATCACCTAATGCAGCACAATAAGGTTGTCTGACACTCTTTGGACTCAAATGAGTAAAATGGGGCTATGGCACTAGTTTGTGCCCTATTGAGGCATATGTGTAGTGCCGTCGTTTATCCAAAAATCAGGACAGACCAAAACATGTGGCATTGTTGAGTAGTCACAGCTCTGGTACTATGTGGATGGGCAATGGGTCAGTGGTTAAGGCAGCGGACTCATGGTCATAGGATCGCGGCTTCAATTCCCAGACCGGGTGTTGTGTGTTTATTGAGCAAAAACACCTAAAGCTCCATGTGGCTCCAGCAGGGGATGGTGCCAAACCCTGCTGTACTCTTTCACCACAACTTTCTCTCTCTTTCTTCCTGTTTCTCTTGTACCTGTAATTCAAAGGGGGCCAGCCTTGTCACACTCTGTGTCACGCTGAACCTCCCCTGAGAACTACATTAAGGGTAATCATGTCTGTGAAGTGTTCAGCCACTTACACGTTAATTTCACGAGCAGGCTGTTCGTTGTAAGCGACGGAATGCCAACACTATGGACATGCGATTAGAATCTCGCAGGAAAGAATCCCAAGACAGATTCTTCAAGCTGAGTCAACCAGCAGAAGACCTAGAGGTAGACCAAGAATGAGAAGGTGGCAAGCTGGCAGAAATGTTAGCATGCTGGGCAAAATGCTTAGTGGTATTTCGTCTGCCGTTACGTTCTGAGTTCAAATTTCGCCGAAGTTGACTTTGCCTTTCATCCTTTCGGGGTCGATAAATTAAGGACCAGTTACACACTGGGGTTGATATAATCGACTTAATCCATTTGTCTGTCCTTGTTTGTCCCCTCTGTGTTTAGCCCCTTGTGGATAGTAAAGAAATAGGTATTTCGTCTGCCGCTACGTTCTGAGTTCAAATTCCACCGAGGTCGACTTTGCCTTTCATTCTTTCGGGGTCAATTAAATAAGTACCAGTTACGCACTGGGGTCAATATAATCGACTTAATCCGTTAGTCTGTCCTTGTTTGTCCCCTCTGTGTGTAGCCCCTTGTGGGCAGTAAAGAAATGAGATAGCTGGATAATAAGATATGTATACTGAGTCCCAGTTGGTCATGCCTGGGAATCCAGCCAGAAAATCATAATGACTGTTATTTCTGATAGAACTATTTGGAGGAGGTGTCGAGGGCTCTACCCATACAACATTTCCAAAAGTAGTGGGCGGAAAAGATGGCTGTGTGAATGCATGGATGGATGGATGGATGTCATTTATTCATAAACCACACGGTATTGGTACTGAAGTAGTAATTATTGTAAAGTCATTAATTAATGTATCATTACGTAAATGAGTTGTGTTGGTCACAAGTTTTTAGTAATTTTTTCATGACTTTCATGGACAATTTGGTCGAGAAAGAGAGATGGGAGGGAAAGATGTGGGGGAGAGCAAGAAGGGAGGAGAGAGAGAGAATACAGTGAATACAGATGAATTGTTAAATTACAATGAAACAGCATTAACTAATTATTATTATTATTATTATTATTATTATTATTATTATTATTACTAGTATTAGTTGCACTGGTATAAATTATTTACAACAAAAGGTAATTAAAGTTACCAAACAATTAATACAATAGAGACACCCTCCACCCCAACTCACCTACCTCCCACGCCCACACACACGCACACACACACACACACACACTGAGCATGTCATCACATTTGTGAGCAGGGGGGGTATTATTGTATTCAACAAATGAATAGCTGGGATTATCAGCAACACATTTTCATGGCAACACAAGAGAGAGAGAGAGAGAGAGAGAGAGAGAGAATGAGAGAGGGAGAGAGAACGAGAGAGGGAGAGAGAACGAGAGAGAGAGAATGAGAGAGAGAGAACGAGGGAGGGAGAGAGAGAGAACGAGCGAGAGAGAGAGAGAACGAGTGGGAGAGAGAGAGAGAGAGAACGAGTGAGAGAGAGAGAGAGAACGAGTGAGAGAGAGAGAGAGAACGAGCGAGAGAGAGAGAGAGAACAAGTGAGAGAGAACGAGAGAGAGTGAATGAGAGAGAACAAGAGAGAGAGAGAGAACGAGAGAGAATGAATGAGGAGAGAGAGAGAGAACGAGAGAACGAGAGAGAGAGAGAACGGGCAAGAGAGAGAGAGAATGAGAGAGAGAGAGAGTTTTTAAAGAAGAAGAGAGAAAAACAAAATGACCGACCAACAAGTTGTACAGTAAAAGCTTGCTTTTATATTTTCTGGTAACAAGTTTATTGATTCTGGTTGTTTCTCGCTGTGTGTGGTCTCTGGTGAAGCAGTGGTGGGGTGGCTTTTATCTTTGTGTTCAGTGTGTACACATAGATACAGAGATATCTAGATACAAAGACATGTACACACACACAGACACACACACATATATATATATAATACATACATGTATATATGTGTGTAGACAGACAGGCCTAGAGATATTTATGCATACACAAATACACACACACACACACCACACACACACACACACACACACACATATATATATGTGTGTGTGTGTGTGTGTGTGTGTGTGTAGGATGACAGACAGACATATATAGACATGTGTGCATACATGAATATACATACATACATACATGTGCATAGAAACAGACATATGCATACAAATATGCATACATATATGGTTATATGTGTACACAAACACACACACACACACACACACACACATATAAATATAGAGAGAGAGAGAGAGGGAGAGAGAGAGAGAGAGTAAAAGAAAGAGACAAACAGACAGACTTGCAGACGGACAGACAGACAGAAGAAGAGGGAGTGTCAATAAATTAAGAATTTTTTGCAGACATCATTTAGTACATTAATTTTGAATTTAATTAACAAGGTTCCTGGCATTGGCCTATTTGAATTATTTCCCTTTGCTCTTTTTATATTTGATTATCGAATTTAAGTGCATGGCTTAATGATTAAGGTATTTGGCCTACGATCATAAGGTCATGGACTGCGTCCTTGAGCAAGACACTTCATTTTTCATCGCTCCTGTCCACTCAGTTGGCAAAACTGAATCATACCTGTAATTCAAAGGGGGCCAGCCTCATCACACTCTGTGTCATGCTGAATATCCCTCAGAGCCACGTTAAGGGTACATTTGTGTCTGTGGAGTACTCAGCCACTTTCATGTTAATTTCACGAGTAGGGTGTCCTGTTGATTGGATCAACTGGAACCCTCGTGCTCGTGATACATGGAGGGTCAGTTTTATTGCAAAAAGACAAAAGATAAACAATCAACTGAATCATTCAGACGGTGCTGTCCATCAACAGTGTTTCAAAACATGCTCTTTTACTCTTTTCAGTCATGTGACTGTGGCCATGCTGGAGTACCGCCTTTTAGTCGAGCAAATCGGCCCCAAGACTTATTCTTTGTAAGCCTAGTACTTACTCTATCGGTCTCTTTTGCCGAACTGCTAAGTTACAGGGACGTAAACACACCAACATCGGTTGTCAAGCAATGTTGGGGGGACAAACACAGACACATAAACGCACACACACACATATATATATACATATAAACGATGGGCTTCTTTCTGTTTCTGTCTACCAAATCCATTCACAAGGCTTTGGTCAGCCCAAGGCTATAATAGAATACACTTGCCCAAGGTGCCACGCAGTGAGACTGAACCTAGAACTATGTGGTTGGTAAGCAAGCTACTTACCACACAGCCACTCCTGAGCCTATATATATATATATATAGAGAGAGAGAGAGAGAGAAAGAGAGAGCGCTGAGTATATGTGCATATATATATATATATATATATATATATGGCTTCTGTGCCAGTGGCACATAAAAAACACCAACCGATCATGGCCGATGCCAGACCCCTCTGGCACCTGTGCAGGTGGCACGTAAAAAGCACCCACTACACTCGCGGGGTGGTTGGCGTTAGGAAGGGCATCCAGCTGTAGAAACACTGTCAGATCAGACTGGAGCCTGGAGCAGCCCCTGGCTCCCCAGACCCCAGTCGAACCGTCCATCCCGTGCTAGCGCGGAAAATGGACATTAAACGATGATGATGATGATGATGATGATATATATAAGAAAATGGAGATATAGCATTAATATAATTTATTATCTGCAAAAATCCAACATGTTTTCTTACAGCTGTTTCAATTAAGCCTAAAAGATTACATACCAATAATTAAATCATTATATTAGGCAAAAACTCATCAGAGAGTTAGAAAAGATATGCTGTTAGATTATTAGATGTTGTGTTATTGAATCATCACAGCAGACTTCTTCAATTGTTGTATACTAAGTCTATTCACAAGGCTGTGGTTAGTCTGGGTTATAGTAGAAGACACTTTGTACAAGGTGCCACACATGAGGATTGAACCCAAAGTTACATGGTTGCAAAGCAAGCTTCTTAACCTCGCAGCCATGCCTGTCCCTCTAGAAGAGAATAACTAAATATGTCGGAGAAATTGTAAAAGCTGAGATAATGCAAAGAGTTTGACAGAGAAAGACATTATAATGGAGATCTGGTGTATTCTATGATTTTTGTGTAAAAATGGTTTTGATTTTATTCCTGCTAATGTAGCAAGAATTGGTAAAAAAAACAACAAAACAAAACAAAACAAAAAAAAGATTTCTCTGCGAATATAGAATTTGCTATGTACAACAACGAAATAATCTAAAGAAAAATACTAACAACAACAACAGCTGCTATTACAACCACCATGATGACAATAACAACAAGACCCATAACAACGACAATAATGTCGACAACCACAACGACAGCCGTGATTGTAGTAATTATGTTAAGTAATGATTATGAGGTTAAAAGCACCTCTGAAACACAGCAGAGAACAAGACAGAGGTGGAGGGGGGAGAGAAGGGGTGAGTGGAGAGAGAAGGAGAAAGAGAAGCTGTTTTGCTCAGAGTCTCTTTTGAGGGGTGTTAAGAGAGAAGGAGGGAGGTAGAGGGAGGGAAGGGGAGAGGAGAGAGAGCGAGAGAGAGAGAGAGAGAGAGAGAGGGTGGGAGAATGTGTTTGGAGATGTGGTGAGAGTGATGGAGTCTGTGTTTAATTACAATCTGTTATGATGACAGAGAGAGAGGGAGAGAGAAAAAGAAAGGAGAGAAGGGAGGAAATATGGAGAGAAAAGAGGGGTGGATAGAGAGAAAGAGAGAAATAGAGAAAGATAGAAAAGAGATGGAGAAAAAAGAGGAGAGATAGAAAGAGAGAAAGAGAGAGAGAGAAAGAGAAGAGAGAGAGAGAGAGAGAAAGAGAGAGGAGAGAAAGAGAGAAAGAGAGAGAGAGAAAGAGAAGAGAGAGAGAGAGAGAGAAAGAGAGAGGAGAGAAAGAGAGACAGAGAGAGGAGAGAAAGAGAGACAGACAGACAGAGAGAGGAGAGGAGAGAGAGATAGAGAGGAGAGAGAAAGAGAGGAGAGAGATAAATAGAGAAAGGAGGGACAGAGAGATAAAGAGAGGAGAGATAGAAGGTGGAAGGGAGAGAAGGAGAAGAGAGCCGAGTGAGAGAAGTGTAGAAATTTGCAAGAAAACAAAAGTGAAAGTGGGTGGGGGGAGGGATGCGTGTGTCTCCTATCAAAAGGATAAGTTACAGCAAGAGGGTGGTGGGCATGGGGGTGGAGAGGCAAAGAGTCTCTAATATGAAGTGAAAGGGTGTGACAGGGTGGTGATGGGGGAGGAGGTGGAGTGGAGCGGGGAGTCACATAGGAGTATGGGGGTGGGGTAGCATGGGTGTGTGTGGGGGTTTCCGTTAAGGGTAATGGCAGTGGCTTCGTGGTGGTGGGGTGACTTGTGGTGTGTGCAGAGAGCAAGAAAGGGACCAGAATTAATCAGGTGATGGAGGAAAGCAATAGAAATTCTTGGAGAAATATAACTAGATATGGGGGGGAAGGGGAGTTAAAGGGTGGGTGGGTTGGAAGGGTGATTAAAATGAGATTGAAGAGACTAGGGACAGACAGACAGACAGAGAGAGAGAGAGAGAGATAAAGAGTTGAAAAGAGTTAAAAAAAGAAATGAAGAAAAAAAATAACGAGAAAAAATAAAAAGGAAAATGAATTTTGGAAAGAGGAATTTTGATAAAATAACTCCATGATGGAGGTAGATTTAACTCAAAGACAGGGAATGTATCTCCACGACAGAGGAACACAATTGCTTGATGGAGGATCATAAGGTGCATGATGGGGGAACATGACTGCATGATGGAGGAACATAACATGATAGGGAGCACAACTGCATGACAGGGAAACACAGCTGCATGATGGGGGAACACAGCTGCACAACGGGGGAACACAGCTGCATGACAAGGAAACAGCTGTATGATGGGGGAACATGACTGCATGACCAATATCTACAAAAATGAAACAAAGATTTAATGTTGCTGTCGCCCTTGTAGTAGTAGTAGTGGTGGTAGTAGTAGTAGCAGCAGCAGCAGCAGCAGCAGTAGCAGTAGTAGTAGTTGCTGTTGTTGTTCTGCTTGTTTACACTGCAATAGACACAGATGACTGATACCTGTTCAGAAATTTCACCAGTAAAGAGAGAGATACATCTAGATTTTAAAGAGAGAACAGACACAGTATGGCTTTGAAATGTGCAAAAGCAAATATTTTCCCTCTTGTTAAGCATTTTTTGCAAACCATTGCCAAGAAAATATCAGAAGAATTCAGAACAGAGACTCCAGTTCGTAATGCAAACTGCAGAAACTTCTCTTATAATCGGTCCTTGTCTCCATACATAAACATCTTGAGAAGACAGCATTACTTGACAGGAATTCCATCACAGAATTGTCTCCATTCGTTCTTCGGTGTATTACGACAGCACTAAGTATATAAATGGACATCTGTGTTGTGTTTATATATGACAAAGGAAATGATTCTATCGTGGTCATTACCATAAACAACATCGTCAATTTAATGTCCTCTTTTCCAGACTTGCATGGGTTGGACAGAATTTATTGAGGCAGATTTTTCTACGGCTTGATGCCCTTTTAGTTGCTAACCCTTACCTGTTTCCGATCAAGGTAATATTTTTCAATAACCAGACATGTTAACATATTTTCACAGAGTAATGGAAATGAATTACAACCATTCCCAACAACCATGTGATTTCAAGACAAGGAGACTCACACACACACACACACACAGAGAAAAACATTATCTTACATACACAAACACATTTCTTGCTACTATAGACATGAGACTTGATATTTTGAGGGGAGGGGATAATCAATTACATCAGCATCAGAGCTGAACTGGTACTACATTCACTGACCCCCAAAAGACTAAAAGCCAAATTTGAACTTGATTGAATTTGAACACAAAACACAAAGACAGACGAAATGCCACTAAGCATTGTGTCTGAAGTGATAACGACTCTGCCAGTTCCACAGTGATCGATAAAAAATTATTTATTTATAGGTTAAGGCCACCATTAGTCTCATTAACAATTATCAAGCCTCCCACATGGAACATTGGTGTTTGTCTCCATATACATATATATATATATATATATTTATATACACAGACACACACAGATATATACATATATAAGACAAGCGTCTTCCAGTTTCCGTTGACCAAATCCACTCACAAGGCATTGGTCAGCCTGAAACTATTGTAGAAGACACTTGCCCAAGGTGCCATGCAGTGGGACTGAACCTGGTACCATGTTGTTGGGAAGCAAGCTTCTTACCACACAGTCACACCGACACCTATTAGAAAATAATTTTACAAATATTTTCTTATTTGTGAGAAGAAAAGAAAAATTTAAAATACATTAAATTCTTTAAATCATTTTACTACCAAAATTCACAGAAGTTTATTCTCAGAATTTAGTCAATGTGCAACAGATACTGAAAGGAAAATCCCAGTTCTTGCAGCAGTAACAGGGTACTTTGTTCTTGCTTCACGTTACCAAGTTTTTATAAAAACATACGGCTGGAGGCTTCGTACATCCGCAAAATAATGATAAATCATACCCCCGCCTCTCTTTAATGTCTGAGAGATGCAATGTAACACCAGAATATCATTGCTGAGTATCGCTTTCCACTTCTCTTCCAGTTATCTACTGTAGGGAATTTAGAATTGCAGGGATCGAGTGTTTAGTCACTTTGTTTTTGAAGTCATCAGGGTCACCCTGACCTTTCTGGGAGAAGATATCACACAAATACCATCACACACACAACACATGACAGGCTTCTTTCGGTTTCCACCCAACAGATCTATTCACAGGGCTTTAATCAGCTATATTCTTTTAATCCTTTACTTGTTTCAGTCATTCGACTGTGGCCATGCTGGAACACCACCTTTAGTCAAAGAAATCAATCCGAGGACTTATTCTTTGTAAGCCTAGTACTTATTCTATCAGGTCCCTTTTGCCGAACTGCTAAGTTATGGGGATGTAAATACACCAACATCAGTTGTCAAGCGATGGTGGCAGGGACAAACAGACACACACACATATACATATATATACATATATACGCCAGGCTTCTTTCAGTTTCCGTCTACCAAATCCACTCACAAGGCTTTGGTTGACCCAGGGCTATAGTAGAAGACACTTGCCCCAGGTACCATGCAGTGATACTGAACCTGGAACCATGTGGTCAGTAAGCAAGCTCCTTACCACACAGCCACACCTGCACTATATATATACATGGCTTAGTGGTTAGGATAGTTGGCTCACAATCATAAGGTCCTGAGTTCAATACATGGTGGTGTGATGTGTCCTTGAGCAAGACACTTCATTTTTCATCGCTCCAGTCCACTCAGCTGGCAAAAATGAGTAGTACCAGTAATTCAAAGGGGGGATCAGCTTTATCCTATACCCTGTCACCCTGAATCACCCTGAGAACTACTTTAAGGGTACACATGTCATGGTGGAGTACTCAGCCACTTGCACGTTAATTT
>NC_043017.1:4952983-4980141 GCF_006345805.1 Octopus sinensis | reverse complement strand
GTAATATTGAGTTTGTTAATTTATTGTTTGTTTGTTTGTTTCTATAAATTTTGGCTCATTTGCATATTTATATATATAATTGTATAATTATTCATATTTTTTTAATTAATATTACTATCGTTATGGAGTCCCCAAACACTGGATCTTTAGGAAATGTTTCCTCGAATTTATTAACTAGGCGCAGGAGTGGCTGTGTGGTAAGTAGCTTGCTAACCAACCACACGGTTCCGGGTTCAGTCCCACTGTGTGGCATCTTGGGCAAGTGTCTTCTGCTATAGCCCCGGGCCGACCAATGCCTTGTGAGTGGATTTGGTAGACGGAAACTGAAAGAAGCCTGTCGTATATATGTATATATATATATATATATGTGGTGTGTGTGGTTGTGTGTCTGTGTTTGTCCCCCTAGCATTGCTTGACAACCGATGCTGGTGTGTTTACGTCCCTGTTACTCAGCGGTTCGGCAAAAGAGACCGATAGAATAAGTACTGGGCTTACAAAGAATAAGTCCCGGGGTCGATTTGCTCGACTAAAGGCAGTGCTCCAGCATGGCCGCAGTCAAATGACTGAAACAAGTAAAAGAGTAAAAGAGTAAGAAATAAATAGAGAGAGACAGAGAGAGAGGGAGAGAGAGGGTGTGTGTGTGTGTGTGTGTGTAAATGGCATGGCTGTGTGATAAAAAACTTGCTTCCCAGCCAAATGATTCAGGGTTCAGTCCCACTGCCTGACACCTTGACCATGTATCATCTGGTGCAGCCTTGAGCCAACTAAAGACATGTGAGTAGATTTGGGAGAAGGAAACTGAAAGAAGCCTCTTGTATAAATATGTGTGTGTTTGTGTAAATTGCATGGCTGAGTGGTAAGAAGCTTGCTTCCTAACCCCGTGATTCTAGGTTCAGTCCCACTGCCTGACACCTTGGACAAGTGTTCTCTGGTATGTTTGTTCCTTCTCGAGCCATGCATGGCTCATAAGGGCCAGTTTCCCAGTTTCCTTGGCGTATAGGTTCCCCACCTGGATGGGACGCAGGTCCGTCGCAGGCGAGCTGGAAGATGCAGGAGGAAAGAGTGAGAGAAAGTTGTGGCAAAAGGGTCAGCAGAAGTTCACCACTACCTTCTGCCAGAGCCGTGTAGAGCTTAGGTGTTTCGCTCGTAAACACACACATCGCCCAGTCTGAGATTCAAACCCACGATCCCTCGACCGTGAGTCCGCTGCTCTAACCACTAGGCCATGTGGCTCCACGTTTTCTGGTATAGTCTCAGACAAACCAAAGACTTGTGAGTGGATTTGTAAGATGGAAACTGAAAGAAGGCCAATGTATATATGTGTATGTATGTGTGTGTGTGTGTGTGTGTGTGTGTGTGTGTGTGTGGTGTGTGTGTGTCTATCTGTGTTTGTCCCCCACCACTGTTTGACAACTGGTGTTGATGTGTTTATGTCTACATATTGTAGCAGTTCAGCAAAAGGGACTGATAAAATAAGTACCAGGCTTTAAAAAAAATAAATAGAGGACTGGCAAGCCAATGGCCTGCACCAGGCTCCAATCTGAGCTGGCAAGGTTTCTACAGCTGGATGGCATTTCCTAACACCAACCACTCAGAGAGTGTGGTGGGTGCTTTTTACATGCCACTGCCATGAGGGCCACTCAGGCAGTACTGGCATGCTTCAATGGTACCTTTTACGTGCCACCAGCACAGGAGCAAGTCAGGTGGCACCGGCAACAACCATGCTCAAATGGTGCATTTTATGTGCCACCTGCATGAGAGCTGGTCAGGCAGCACTGGCAACGACCATGCTCAAATGGTGCTTTTTATGTGCCACCAGCACAGGAGCCAGTCAGGCGACACTGGTAATGGTCAAGCTGGAGCAGTGCTAAATCTAGAGTTGTTTGTTTAGAAGCTTTTTTGTGTTCTCTATAAATCTCTTGGTAACACACAGAAGCATTTGTTATGGTAGTAGAAACTTTTGCCCTTCGTTCAGAATTTGGGCCTTTATATTTATTATAAAAGAAAACTCATAAACCAGGGAGCTCAAAAAGCAGGACCTTGTACAATTGAGGTATTGCTGTATGTATGTGTTTGCATGTATATGTGCAAATGTATATGTATATATGTGAGCATATATACATGTATATGTGTGTATATCTGTGTGTGCGCATATGAATGCGTATATATTTAAATATGTATTTGTGTGTGTATATATGAGTGTGTGTGTAAATGCATACATATGTATTTGTGTGTGTAAATGTATATGTAGATATGTGCGAGTGTATATACATGTATATGCATGTGTATAAATATGTGAGCTTGTGTGTGCGTATATATAACCATGTGTGTCTGTGTGAGTCTATAGTTATGTATGTGTGAGTCTATAGCCATGTGTGTGTGCGCATAACCATGTATGTGTACATGTGTATGTATAACTGTGTGTGTGTGCATGTAACAATGTGTATGTGTGTATAGCCATGTGCATGTCTATAACTGTCTGTGCACGTAAAGTCTATAGCTATGTGTGTGTATAACCGTGTGTGTGTGTGTGTGTATGTGTGTGATTGAGTGCCAAACAGCACTTTAGGAGAAAGATATGATGTCAAAGAATGCTTATAAGTCTGTTAACCACTAGACTTGCCACAAAACCACCACCACCACCACCACTCAACCATCACTGCCACCACCATGACAATGATCCTCATTATCACTGCCACCATGCCCACCACCACAAAAGTATGTAAGTGGTCATCCGATGAAGGCTCTCAAGTGCAGTGTTATTGAGAAGCCCTTCCAAAAGAACTTTCCTCAGCCAATCTGGCCCCACTGACCAAGTGGAAGTAATTTTCAATTGTCATGACTCACACAATCCCAGAACAACAACAGGAACCACAGTGGCAAGAACAGCAACAACAACAACAACCACAATTTATTTATTTAATAAGATTCTGTGATCATATCAAGTTAAGGTGGCGGATAATTGAGAAGAGTTGCTTTGTGAAATAATTCTTGACACGAATCCTTTTGTTATCGTATTTCTGTTGAGATGATCTGAGTTTCTTTCAGTTGATTTTGAATATAACAAAGAATTTAGTAAAATACCTTACAAACTTACATAGGCATAAGAGTGGCTGGGTGGTAAGTAGTTTGCTAAGGCAGTGAGCTGGCAGAAACGTTAGCACGCTGGGTGAAATGCGTAGCCATATTTCATCTGCCGTTCTGAGTTCCAATTCCGCTGAGGTTGACTTTGCCTTTCATCCTTTCAGGGTCAATAAATTAAGTACCAGTTACGCACTGGGGTCGATGTAATCGACTTAATCCGTTGTCTGTCCTTGTTTGTCCCCTCTGTGTTTAGCCCCTTGTGGGTAGTAAAGAAATAGGTATTTCGTCTGCCACTACATTCTGAGTTCAAATTCCTCTGAGGTCAACTTTACCCTTCATCCTTTCGGGGTCGATTAAATAAGTACCAGTTACGCACTGGGGTCGATGTAATCGACTTAATCCGTTTGTCTGTCCTTGTTTGTCCCCTCTGTGTTTAGCCCCTTGTGGGTAGTAAAGAAATAGGTATTTCGTCTGCCACTACATTCTGAGTTCAAATTCCTCTGAGGTCAACTTTACCCTTCATCCTTTCGGGGTCGATTAAATAAGTACCAGTTACGCACTGGGGTCGATGTAATCAACTTAATCCGTTTGTCTGTCCTTGTTTGTCCCCTCTGTGTTTAGCCCCTTGTGGGTAGTAAAGAAATAGGAAGATGTTTGTAAGCCATTCAAGAACAGGCAAGAGCTGCTAGTTTCACTTCAACACTGATAAAACTTCGTGCCGCATCTCATAAGAGATGCAGCACAAAGTTTTGTAGTTTCAAAGTGACAAAAATATTTTTTGACACAAATGAAATTTAAATGTTGAAGTGAAATTAACAGTTTTTTTTTATGTTCTTGAATGGCTAACAAACATCCTCCAGGCTGCAACTGTCTTTTTTTTTTCTCTCAGCACACGATCTCAGATCAAGTCACTTGCTATGCAAGTACATCTCCGTAATATTATCATCATCATCATTTTCTTAATCTCTAACAGAAGCTCAAAGCCACAATTTTGACCAGAGATGCGTACACCACTCCCAATATATGCCACAACAGTCAAAGGAAATATAAAGTGCCTACATCTTTGTAATAACTACAATGACTCTACCAAACTCTCACAGTTCCAATAATATCTAATCAGAGATCAAAGCCGTTTCCAAACAAATGATACTCAGAACTACAATTTTATTATCATCTAATATTACATAGAATAAACCAAGATTTTCTTTGAACGACACAACTTTATTTTCTCTCTTTTCGCAGAGAGAGTATTTTAACGAATATACTTTTAATTTTAACGAGGCAGCTTTTGTAATATTTTATTTAAAAGCCAAGTATTGTTTTTGTTGTTAGTTTCTGACAAGTCTCATAGATTATATATATTTTCTCATTTTTTTTTTTTTAATATTCTTATTTATTTGTTTATCATTGAAGAAACAGTCTCTAGAGCAATTATTTACCATTCCACAGTAACCAGAATGGTTATCTATTAACTACAGAAAATTCTGATATCAATCAGGCACCATAGTCTCATCAAAGAACTAATGGTTTGAAGAAAAGAAATTAGCCATCTTGTAGAGTTAAATAATTTTTACATTGTCTAGCTAGGAAACACACACACAAACACACACACACTAATACATGACCACATATACATAAACACACACACACCCATGAAAATAGACATGCACACACATGTGAGCATACACACACTCACACACAAATATGTGAGCACATGTACATGAACACACACACATAAAAATAGATAGACATATACACACACAGAAATACAGATGTAGCTACATACACACACGTTCACACACACACAAATACAGACAACCGCACCCAGACATATATGCATGGGCACATGCATCCACTCACAAATGCACACACACACATACACACACACATCACTTATTTGTATGAAAGTGATCAGAGATAAAAATCATTCAGAAAATTCCCATCAAATAATGGCAAGTAAAACAAAAAAAAAAAATATCAAAGTGATTTTATGAAGTTAAATATTTACAATGTCTAGTTTAGATATTTACACACACTCACTTATACATACACAGACACACACACACAATTATACATACTCAGACACACACATGTATATACAGGGTGTGGTGGTTAAATTATCACCATTTTATATTTTTAGTTCCACATGTGAATTGTTTGTTTTGATTTTGTCAACTACACAGTATAGTAGGGTCAGTTGGGTACTGTCTGTGAGAAAAACAGGCACCACGACGCAATTCACTCAGCCAGAAATTTGGAAATGACATGCTGCACTGCTTGGCATTCACGCCAGAAGCTCCATTATGAACATTTCAGAGTTTTTGGGTGTCAATCTGAGGACAATCTAAGGACATGTACTGAGAGCGATAAAAATCAAACATCCAGCCAACATCATGGTGTTTGAAGGGATCACTAGTGATGGCGATGTTATGCCTCCATTCATCTGACTCAACACAGATGCCTACATCAAGTGCCTGGAAGAGGTAGTGCTGCCTCAAGGGTGGCTGTTGGAAGACTCTATGTCTGGATTTTATGAAAAGATGGGAAGCATCATATTTTCTGTCACTCACGGGAAAAAAAACAACCTTTTGAGATAAGAAAAATAAAAAACAAAAGATAAAATATAAACGCTAAAGTGTTTCTCTCCCCTTAAGGAGAATACTCACCCTCTCTATTATTTCATAGAAGTCATTCTTTCTCTTCTACTCTTTTACTTTTACTCCATAACCAATTGTAAACAGTACCAGTTGTTGTTCCCAATCAAGTAACGATGTAACTTGACCAATATCTACTTGATAGGTGGAACTACTTTTTTATTTTTTTACACAAGTGTCATCCTCTCCAGGATAACTTCCAAGTGTAAATGGCAATGCCCTTCAACTTCCTTTAGGCATTTCCATTTAGATGTGTCCATATATCATATCGTGGAGGTGCATGGCTTAGTGGTTAGGGTGTCAGCATCATGATCGTAAGATTGTGGTTTCGATTCCGGACCGGGCAACGCGTTGTTTTCTTGAGCAAAACACTTCATCGCCTGTTGCTCCAGTTCACTCAGCTGGCAAAAATGAGTAACACTGTGATGGACTGGCGTCTCGTCCAGCTGGGAAACAAATATGCCATAGAAACCGGGAAACTGGGCCCATGAGCCTGGCTAGGCTTTAAAAGGGCGCATTTATTTTTATATATCATATCATGGAGACACAATGACGGAATTGTTAGCATGTAGAACAAAATGCATAACAGCATTTTCTCTGGATCTTTACATTCTCAGTTCAAATCCTGTTGATGTATGAAACTTTGCCAAGCAACTAGATCGAAACGTATGTAGGACTTTTAATGCTTGTTTTAAAATTAAAGTTATATGTTCCTTTAAAATCATTTATTTGCTATATTTTATTGTGCAAATGATACAAATAAAATAAGCATCCGTTATTAACTCTATGTTAATAATGAGGGCGGCGAACTGGCAGAAACGTTAGCACACTGGGTGAAATGCTTAGTGTATTTCGTCAGTCTTTATGTTCTGAGTTCAAATTCTGCCGAGGTCGACTTTGCCTTTCATCCTTTCGGGGTCAATTAAATAAGTACCAGTTACACATTGGGGTCGATATAATTGACTTAATCCGTTTGTCTGTCCTCGTTTGTCCTCTCCGTGTTTAGGCCCTTGTGGGTAGTAAAGAAATAAGTATTTCGTCAGTCTTTACATTCTGAGTTCAAATTCTGTCAATGTCAACTTTGCCTTCTATCCTTTCAGGGTCAATAAATTAAGTACCAGTTACGTACTGGAGTCGATCTAATTAATTGGGGGCCCCTCCCCCTAAATTTCAGGCCTTGTACCTAGAGTAAAAAGGATTATTAACTCTATGTTTTCTTATATACATATAAATCTGGCACACAGCGGTTATACTGATAAGGGTTCCAGTTAATCCAATCAATGGATCAACCTGCTTATAAAATGAACAATTGTTTCGGCTGTTGTTTTCCTCGGCAGAAAACCAAATTTCCCAGAAGCACTCTGTTCCTTCATTTCAGCCATAGCAAAAAAAATCGATGGACAGGGGAGAAGCACTGCAAAGTAAAGATGCACCATGTGGCAGTAGGACGGCACTTGACACCGCTGGTCGGTATAGTGATGTCTGAGTGTCACATCAAGTGGCTCCTAGTAGTGGAAACCTGAACTACAACAGGCTTGTTCCACAGAGAACATTTTCAGTTACTTTTCGGCACCGCTTTGTGTGTGTGTGTGTATGATAGATTGCTAGCCACTAAACCTTTTTCTATTTTCTCTCCCTGTTTATTTCTGTGTTCCTTTCTGTCGAAGAGCATAGGCTCGAAATGTAAAAGACGTTCTCACTTTCTGAGCGTTAAACTAATACATCTGTTTGTTGTTTACACATCCATCTTCGTCTTTTGTTTCTTTTTGTAAGTTCACACTATATACATATACATACACACACACACACACACACACATATATATACACACACATACACACACACATAGACATATGAGGGGGTGCTGAATAGTTCCTGGCTTTAAGGGTATAGCAAAAGGCCAAGTTGAAGGCCCAACATTCCAAGTTCTTTTAAGGGCTTAGAAAAACTGAAGGACCACTGCAAAAAGTGTGTGAATCTGAGAGGGGAATATGCTGAATAAAATCATAATTAACTGGTCCTCCTGTATTTCTGTTACCCAAAGACAGGAACTTTTCAGCGCTCCCTCATGTGTGTGCATGTGTGTGTGAGTGTGTGTGTGTATGTATGTATATACACACACATTCTTCAGAACTGTGCATACACTAAATACAAATAAACAAATATATATATAAAATTTTATCTCTCCCACATCACATTATTTACACATACACACACAAACATGCATGCAAGCATACACACACGCACATACACGTGGTGTATTTATTTATTTATATATATGTGTATATATGTATATATATGTATGTATATATATATATATATATATATTATATATATATATTATAATATATATATATATATATATATATCTATGTATATATATGTATATATACATATATATGTATATATATATTATATGTATATATACATTAATGTATATATACATATATATGTATACATACATATATAAGTATACATACATATATATGTATACATACATATATATGTATACATACATAATATTATACACATACTATATATGTATACATACATATATATATATACATACATATATATATATATTATATATATATAAAATATTATTAGAGACAAAACCACTATTTTGCAAAACAAACAAGGAAAGACTTAATCAATCATACAAAAATTTTAATAAATAGTCAAAAAAAAACCGCCACTACAACAATTGTTTCTTGTCTTGATCGACAATCTTCCCTAATTATTCCCTAATATTTATTATATTATAATATATATATATTATATATATATATATGTATATATATATCAATGTCTTTCATTTACCAATATTCCTGCCGAAGTTTAAAACACAAAGATCTGTTAGACTCAACGACAACGACAACAACAACAGCAACAACAAGAACAACGATAATAACAAAAACAGCATAAACGTAATATCTAATGCTATCAGAAACATTTAAGAGCAACAAAAAACAATAAACAAATCACTTTGTCAAGAAAACACTGGAGGTGGGTGGGGTTGGGGGAGCGGGGAGCATTTATGTTAATAGAGATGCTAGTTTAAGATGATGAGAATCGGAGTAAGGGGGAGGCGGGGGGATCTATCATCATCATCTTCATCATCATCATCAACGGTATTATTGGTTTCACTTTACCTTAAGTTCTACAGTTGTGTTGTTGCCCATAGCAGCCTCTTTGACAGTGTGTGTATATTAGTTTGAAGAGGATGTATATTTTCGTTGCAAGAAGCATCTTTGCCTTTAAGATGTCTTTGGTTACATGTAAACAATGAAAGAGCCGATGGGAGGGGCAGGGAGCGAGAGAGAGAGAGAGAGAGAGGTAGAGGGTGAGAGAGGGAGAGGAAAATGAGAAGAGAAAAAGAGAAAATAAAATGGTAAGAGAGGTAGTGGGGCAGAAGCACTGATAAGAATATGTATTGTTTATACATGTATGTATGCATGTAAATGTGTCTGTAGATATACACACTCACACACGTACATATATATATACACACAAATACAATATTGAAAGTAGGTATGTGTGTGTATGTATATATATACGTACGCACACAGATATATATTGTGTGTGTGTGTGTATATTATATACATACATATATATATATATATACAATATTGAAATTAGGTGTGTGTGTACACACAGTTATGTACATACTTATACATTTATGAATATATATATCAAGATATATATATATATATATATTATATATATATATATATATATACATATATATATATAGATATATACACACATGCATACATATATGCATACATACACACACACACATGTATATGTATGTTTGCATGTGCAATATGACTAATGTATCTCTAGACCTTGCCACAAATACTCACACGCACTAATAAATATGCATCCACACACACACACACAGAGGTAATGTAAGTCTCCAGACACATTAAATATATTGGGAAGTAATTCACATAAACAAAAGCAGATGTTAACAAATGCTTTAGTTTAGCAAGATACCAGTCATACGGTGACTGATACAGGTTATAAAGAACATGATTAAAAGCTTCAGTTTTGTACAGAATCATCTCTCTAAAGTAGAGCTTCTCACCTGAGGTCCATATGGCCATTGGGTGTCCATATGGCCATTGGGGGTCC
The DNA here is from genome assembly GCF_006345805.1 of Octopus sinensis. Classification (NCBI taxonomy): domain Eukaryota; kingdom Metazoa; phylum Mollusca; class Cephalopoda; order Octopoda; family Octopodidae; genus Octopus; species Octopus sinensis. The sequence continues at coordinate 4,970,266 of NC_043017.1, read as the reverse complement.
ATATGGCCATTGGGAGGTCCATATAAGATTTCATTGTTAAAATTTATGAGCAATAAATTGCTTTTACTTCAATGCACAAAATATTTTCATTTTTTTTATACAATTCCTAATCTCTCTATATAAAGCTGAAGTTGTCTGTGTATGGCAGGCTTGGTAGCCTTCAACTAACACTATCTCCTCTGAGACCCTGCGGCGCAAGTTGACCAAAATTGAGAGCATGATAGAAGAAGGCTTGCTCTTCCTTCCGTAGAAGAAAAAATTCAAATTGGACCTTGTTAACACCAAAAATTATTTACATCAAAAAGATGCTTTTTTTCTATGAAAATCCCTATTTTTTACGACTATTTGACTGCTGTGTCGCCATTTTTTTGGTGTATTTCAACCAGAAATGTTCACTTAAAGAGAATAACAAGCTACATAATGCAAAATTTTTTCTTTTCAAAAATTCCAATTCTAATGGGTCGAAACAAACCCGAGCAATGCCGGGCAATACTGCTCGTAATATTTTATTATAAAAATTTATTTTTTATATATATTGAATGGTTAATAGTAGAAGATGCTTCTGCAGGGCACCACACACTGGAATTGAACTCAAAACCATATGGTTATAAAAGAGCCACTTAACCACTCAAGGAAATGAAATTATGCTTACAACATCTTGTTGAGTAGTGGAGGCGTGTGGCTTAGTGGTTAGGGTGTTGAACTCATAATCGTAAGGTTGTGGTTTCGATTCCTGGACCGGGCAATACGTTATGTTCTTGAGCAAAACACTTCATTTCATGTTGCTCCAGTCCACTCAGCTAGCAAAAATGAGTAATCCGGCGATGGACTGGCGTCTCGTCCAGGTGGGGAATTTCTCCTCCACTGAAACTGGGAAACCAGCCCTTATGAGCCTGGCAAGCCTCCAGAAGGAACATCATGTTGAGTAATGCCTTAGAATAGTTTAAAATTATAAGATTTTGTTTTTTAAAAAAAATCAATAAATAACCAGTAATCTACTAAGGTCCAATTGTTTCTACTCCAACCATTTCTCATAGGGAAGACAAAATCTAAATAATTTTCTATAAGCTAAAAATGCATCAAGTTTCACCCTTTTACTGCGGAAACCAGATATTAACCAATCAAAATTTTATTATCCTTAACTGCAGAAAACAGTTTTATGTATCATTCTAACTTTTGCTGAGGAATGTCATGTCTGGAACTATCTTCTGTTAAGATATGTAAAGTTGATCGAAGCAACATGTCTTACAGAAAATACCAAAAGAGATTGAAGATCATTACTGAAATCTCTTAGATTTTATTTGTTTAGTCTTTGGACTGTGAGCATGTTGGGGCACTGCTTTGAAGGGTTTAGTCAAACAATTTGATCTCGATACTTATTTTATAAGCCTTGTACCTGTTCTATTGATCTCTTATTCTATGGAACTGAACCTGGAACCATGTGGTTTGTAAGCAAGCTTCTTACTACACAGCCACTCCTACGCCTATATTATAATATAAATAAATTACTGGATTGTCAAATAAATCTCTCTATTTAATTGATCTATAATTTGCATTATACCCATATTTATGAGGTATTCAACCAACATACCAGTGAATTGGATGTTTTACAGACTGCTTTGAAAGAATTCCTTTCCTAAGCTTGTTACTATAGTTACTATATATATATATATAGGTGAGCTGGCAGAAACGTTAGCGCGCCGGACAAAATGCGTAGCCGTATTTCGTCTGTCGTTACATTCTGAGTTCAAATTCCGCCAAGGTCGACTTTGCCTTTCATCCTTTCGGGGTTGATAAATAAAGTACCAGTTTCTCACTGGAGGTCGATGTAATCAACTTAATCCCTTCGTCTGTCCTTGTTTGTCCCCTTTATGTTTAGCCCCTTGTGGGCAATAAAGAAATATATATATATATATATATACACACATACAGGGATTTTTCAGCTTCCAACTACCAAATCCACTCGTAATGCTTTGGTCAGTTAGCAGCAGTATAAAACACTTTCCCAAGGTGCCACATTGTGGGATTGAACCCAAGGCCATATGACCGGGAGGCAAACTTCTCCCCACACAGCCACGCCTCGGCCTGTGCCACAAGTGTTAAATAACATCAATATGAACAACAACAAAATGTCATTTAATACTGTGATTTTTATCCCTGCCTTTCAGTAATATGTGCACAGAACATCTCCGCTTGTTGCAGTTTCTCTGACTAAAAGAAAGAGGTTCTTCCGACTACTTCACGTTTAAGTGGTCTGCAGGAGGAAGGACATCAAGATTATCACGATGCAAACACCCTCTCCACTTATGTGAACATGGAGAAATAAGTGTGAAATACTTCTGAAAAATTCCAATGAGATCATTTAAATCATTGGCAGTTTAAACCGGTTAGAAGCAGTTTTATATATTTTTGCAGCTTGAATCTCAAGTCAATGAGTTTAAAATTGTCCAAGTTTCAACTTGTTAAAACCAATTCAAATTGTCACAATTTAAACCTGTTGAAACTAGTTTAAATCATTCAGTTTAAATCATTTCAGTTTTAACTTGTTAAAACCAGTTTAAATTATCACAGTTTAACCCTGCTAACACCAGTTTAAGCTTGTTAAAACCAGTTTAAATCATTTCAGTTTTAACTTGTTAAACAAGTTTAAATTATCACAGTTTAACTCTGCTAACACCAGTTTAAGCTTGTTAAAACCAGTTTAAATCAACACAGTTTAAATCATTTCAGTTTTAACTTGTTAAAACCAGTTTATATAATTACGGTATAAACTCATTAAAATTAGTTTAAATTAACATAGTTTAAACTTGTTAAAGAAAAGAAGAGTGGTTCAAAATAGTCAAATATCATCATCATCATCATTATTTAATGTCCATTTTCCATGCTGGCATAGGCTGGATGGTTTGACTGAAGCTGATCAGCTGAAGGGATGTTTAGGCACCCTGTCTGTTTTTGGCCTGGTTTCTACAGTTGGATGACCTTCCTAACACCAACCACTTTACAGAGTGTACTGGGTGCTTTTACGCAACAATGGTATGGGTGCAAGATTAGGGATGCTCAGCAGGCAACCATGCTTTTATTTAGCGTGACGTGTCTTTTCAAATATATATATATATATGTATATATAATCATATATAATCATTCAAAAGAAATTAAGAAAATGGAAATATAACTTTTAATAAAAATGTATTATTTGCAAAAATCAAACATAGTACCTTACAGCTGTTTCAATTAAGCTTAATAGATTAAATAGCAATTTACAAGATGCATCTCATTAAAATAACGTCTGTTCTGCAAGTTTTCTTATCGACATGTGTATACAAAAGCAGCAAATTAAGGGACACAGCTTCATTATTACAGAAGATCAATAATAAATCAAAGATGCAAATACACAATACAATGAAAAATGTATGTATACATATATATATATATATATATATATATATATAATATATATACGATATAGTGTATATTTAAACACATGAGGAATCCACTTATAGGAATTCAACACGCCAGAAAGAACAGCTAGGTTCTATAACCACAAAAATTAGGGATAAAATTTGACAGGAACGAAATGAAAAATAAAAACATTTTACCATCTAGTTTAAATATACACTATATCGTATAACTAATATATAGTCTTTTGGACTAAATTTTTTACACGTTAGACCACTGGAAATGTAAATTTTAATTAATTTCCATTTCCCTTTGATATGATTATATATATATATATGTAAAAAAATACAAACTGGGACAAGAACGCAAAACATTTAGAAGACGATACAAAAACATGGACGGGACATTCGAAGCCTTCAATCTTCAGTCAAGAACCAGATCATCCTAGCAATTTCAGCTGATTAATCCTGATATCGCTCCGATCCAGCCAGCCCCAAGGAAAAACTAAGCTGTGAGCATTAGATTTCTTGGAAAAAGGATTGAATGTATATGAAACAAGGACAGAAAAACGGACAATGCCACACGAATATAAAATACAAAAAACAATAATAGTAAAAACAGGACAAAAACAGCGGGTATCTTACGACTAATAGACAGTACAACTTAGTTTATGGGTAAGTTGAAATTTATTACTTACTGCTAGCTTGGAAGTAGTTCCCATTTCCATATTGCCACCATCAACAGAAGGAACCAGTGGCATGCTACCACGCCTGTCATTGGAAAATTTCTCATTAGAAGAATCTGGAAGAAATGAAATAAATTACAATTATTATTGTTGTCGTTGTTGTTATTGTTTTTATTATGGTTAACGCTTTAGTGCTTAATCCAGTTATATCTGGTCCAAATATTCTACCTGTTCTATGTTCGAACCAGTGCTGTGGAGTCGGAACCAATTAAGGGGTAGCTGGAGTCGGAGTCAGTAAAACAATACCGACTCCGACTCATAGTATCTTCCATCTACCAAATCCACTCATAATGCTTTGGTCAGCTAGCAGCTATAGGAAACACTTTCCCAAGGTGCCACATTGTAGGATTAAACCCAAGTCCATATGACCAGGAGGCAAACTTCTCCCCACACAGCCACGCCTCTGCCTGTGCCATATAGACAAAGCGACCAAAGCCTTGTGAGTGGATTTGGTAGACGGAAACTGAAAGAAGCCCATCGTATATATGTATATGTATATATGTGTGTGTGTTTGTGTGTCTGTGTTTGGTCCCCCCAACATCGCTTGACAACCGATGCTGATGTATTTACGTCCCCGTAGCTTAACGGTTTGGCAAAAGAGACCAATAGAATAGGTACTAGGCTTACAAAGAATGAGTCCTGGGGTCGATTTGCTCGACTAAAGGCGGTGCTCCAGCATGGCCACAGTCACATGACTGAAACAAATAAAAGAGAGTAAAGAGTAAACTGGTTTTATTAACTGAATTGCCTTAAAGTTGGGACCCCTTTGTTTTTCTCGTACTGCGGGTTCCTGCTTGTACTTCAAGACAAAAATCCGCACAAGTCTCAGCTCATACAACAAATTACTCATACTGCAAGGTTCTACTGTACCAGTGATACACTAGGGTCAATGTAATCAACTAATTCCCTCCCCCAAAATTCCAGGCTGTGTACCTTTAGTAAAAAGGATTATTATTATTTGTTATTATTATTATTATTATTATTATTTTATCATCATCATTGTTGTTGTTGTTGTTGTTGTGTAGGTGTGTGGGAGTCTTCTATATTGCACACCTGTCATCGCCATGGTAACATGAAAAGAGATATCATTGTTATGATGATAATAATAATAATGATAGTGATGATGATGGGGAATGATGGAAATGATGCGAATGATTGTGATGATGACAATAGGGTTGATGGTGGTGATGATGATGACAAATAAGAAAGTGATGACAACAACAACAACGCTGACAGTGACAGCAAAGAATGGTAAACTCAAGTTACAAAATCTTCAAAAACTTGTTATTTTGTAGTCATAGTAACAATTCCAAACTGTTGTAGTCTTAGAATATTGGAGAATAAAATTGTTTTGTAAATAAGATTATAATGTTTGAAAGGGAGAACAAAGAAATCCACAGGAAGGGGAGAGCGCGGAAGGAAGGGTGGGGCAGTATAAAAGGGGGGAGGAGAAATTGGTATTAAAGGCAGACAATTGAGGCATTAAAGTAAGAGATATTGCATTGTGTAGGGGGGGGGATGGGAAGAAGAAGAAAAGAAGAAGAGAGAGGAATTGAAAGAAGAAGAAGAAAGAGGAGGCGGAGGAAGATATTGTATTGTGTAGGGGGAGGGATGGGAAGAAGAAGAAGAAGAGGAGAGGAATTGAAAGAAGAAGAAGAAGAAAGAGGAGGCGGAGGAGGGGGAGGAATTGAAAGAAGAAGAAGTAAGAGGAGGAGGAGGAATTGGAAGACGAAGAAGAAGAAGAAGAAGAAGAAGAAGAAGAAGAAAGAGAAGAAGAAGAAGAAGAAGAGAAGAAGAAGAAGAAGAAGAAGAAGAAGAAGAAGAAGAAGAAGAAGGAGAAGAAGAAGAAGAAGAAGAAGAAGAAGGAGAAGAAGAAGAACTAGAAGAAGAAGAAGAAGAAGAAGAAGGAGAAGAAGTAGAAGAAGGAGGAGCAGAAGAAGAAGAAGAAGAAGACGGGAAGGAGGAGAAGAAGAAGAAGAAGAAGATGAAGAGAAGAAGAAAGAAGAGAAGAAGAAGAAGAACTGGAAGAAGAAGAAGAAGAGAAGAAGAAGAAGAAGAAGAAGAAGAAGAAGAAGAAGAAGAAGAAAGAGGAACAGAAGAAGAAAAACTGAAAGAAGTAGAATTGAAAGAAGAGAATGAAGAAGAAGAAAAACTGGGAAAAAAACAAGAAGAAGTAATTAGAATCTGACAAATTAGAAAAAAAAAGGTTGAATTTTGCAAACTGTTTCCTTCTCCCTTGTATTCTTCAACAATGGAGAGATTAATAAAAATCGTTTCCTCCCGGATGTTATTTGCTGGTGTTTATTGCTGCTGTTGTTGTTGTTGCTGATGTTGCATTTATTTATTTAAAGGATTAGCTTTGATGTATTGTCGGGTGGGTCAGTTGGGTGAGGCGTAAGGAGGAGGACCGAGAGGGGGGGAAGAAAAAAGGAGAATGATGTTAAATTAACGTTGTCTTAGCTTAGACGGAAGTTTTTGGTAAAAGATGGCGAAGATCAAACACGAATTGAAAGGATTCTTGGAGGAAAATTAAGACTTTCATTTTGCCAATAAATGCAAAAAGGAAAGAAAAAACTATTAAAGAAGAAATTTAAATTAAAGGTAAGAATAATATAATAAATTTCATTGAAAATATACTGAAAAAGTGACTATATACATACATATACATATATATATATATATACACACCCACATACATACATATATATATATATATATAAATATATACACTCACATATATACACACACACAGACTCACACACATACATATATATATATATATATATACACTCACATACATACATATATATATAAATATATACACTCACAAACATACACACATACATATATATATATATATATACACTCACATACATACATATATATATAAATATATACACTCACAAACATACATACATACATATATATATATATATATATGTGCACTCGAATACATATACATACAACATATATAGATATACACATATACACAAACATGCATATATATATATATATATACATACATACATAAGCATATACAATAAAGTGTGGTTGTGGTGGTGCTGATAATGGTAATGTTATATATATATATGTGTGTGTATATATATATATATATATATGTGTGTGTGTGTATATATATATATATATATACACACATATGCACACACAAATATATGCTCTCACACACACATAAATACACATGCATATGTACACCTATGCAGACACACACGTGTATTTACATACTCATTGTATATTGTGTATACAAATATAAAAACACACACACACATACACACTCATATATACATATATAATTTTTAAGACTGTTCCGCAAGGTTCCACCCTTAAAAATATTCACACACACTGTACATATACGTGTGTCTGTCTGTGTGTGTGTGTATTGAAAGAATTTGTTATAAGAATTAGAAAAATCTGATCTTTAAACTAAATTTCATGACAAAAGATTCCAGTAAATAAATAAACCAAAAAACTAAAATAAAATAAAATAAAATAATAATAATAATAATAATAATAATAATAATAATAACAATAATAATAATAATAAAACGAGCGAAATAAAACCAAAATTATAAAATTTTACATGATTTTGTAGTTTTCTGGGTTAGAAAGGGAAAACAGGAACCCCCAACTCCCCTCTCTCTCTTCCCCACCCCTGGTCCCCATCCCAGGCCCCCAATAAATATGGCCTGATTCGTTGTTGCTGAATAAACGGAATTGGTAAACAGCAACAACAACAGCAACAACAATTGCGTGGCAGTGGTGGTGGCGATGGTGGTGGTGGTAAAGATGAAGATGATGCTGATGATTGATGAGGATGATTGATGAGGATAATGATAATGGTGGTGGTGGTGATGGTGGTAGTAGTAATGGTGGTGGTGGTGGTTGTAGTGGTGGTAATGGTGACGGTGCTTATGATGATAGAGTGGTGGTGATGGTAATGATGAAGATGTTGCTTATAGCGATGATGATGATGATGGTAGTGGTGGCGATGATGATGAAGGCGATAGTAGCAGCAGTGATGATGATGATGATGATGGGTAACAGTGATGATGATAACTGCAACAGTGTGATGATGGTGGTGGCGGCGGTAGAGCTGGTGGTGGTGGTGTGAAAGCAATGATAGTGAAACAGGCAATGGTAGTGGTGATGATGAAGATGATTGATGATGATGATGATGATGATGATGGGGGTGTGGCTGATGTTCATGAGGGTGGCAGTAGCAGCAATGGTCGTGTTGGTAGCGATGGCAGTGAAAGTAATGATGATGGTGGTGGTGGTGGTGGTGGCGATGGTGGTGGTGGCGATGGTGGTGGTGGGTGGCGATGGTGGTGGTGGCGATGGTGGTGGTGGCGATGGTGGTGGAAGTGGTGGTGGTGGTAGTGGTAGGGCGGTGGTGGTGGTTGGTGGTGGTGGTGGGTGGTGGTGGTGGTTGTGGTGTGAGGGTGGTGGTGGTTGGTGGTGGTGGTAGGTGGCGTGGGTGGGGGTGGGTGGCGATGGGGTGGCGCATGTGGTGGTGGTGGTGGTGTGGTGGTGGTGGTGGTGGTAGTGGCGGTGGTGGGTGGTTGCGTGGTGGTGGTGGTGGTGGTGGTGGTGGTGGTGGTGGTAGTGGCGGTCTGTGGTGGTGGTGGTGGTGGTGGTGGTGGTGGTGGTGGTGGTGGTTGTGATCATTGAAAAAAAAAAATTTATGCTTTGCGCATCAAAATATGGCTTTATCTTTCCAAAGTGAAAATGAAGACAATTATAGAAAAAAAAAAGAAAAAGAAAAAAGCACACTAAAACGAATTTATGTCAGAATATTTGATGGGAAAAGCAAGTCTAATATTTGATTGATACATACAGCAGAAATGGTTCATGTAAGTATGTATGTATATGGGTGTGTGTGTGTGTGGATATTAGTAGTATATACACACACACACACAGTATGTATATATATTTATGCATATGAATATATGTATGTATATATGTTTGTATATATATATATATATATATATATATATATATATCCATGTGTGTATATGTATCTATGTGTGTGTATGAGTAATATATATATATATGTATATGTACGTATATGTGTGTGTATGTGTATATGTTTTTGTGTGTATCTGTATATATATATATATATATGTGTGTGTGTATGTATATATATATATGTGTTTATGTACATATGTGTGTGTGTATGTGCATATGTAGCTATGTGTGTGTATATATATATATGTGCATGTACATATAAAAATATACATATATAAGCATGTGTTTGTGTGTGTCATATAAGACGGATGTTAAATGTTGAATGATGGTATATATATATATAAAACCATTTAATTGTTTCTCTTACTGCTTCTCTTGCTTCCTCTCCTTCCTCGCCTTCCACAAAGAGAGATTCATGTCTGCCTGCATTTTAATGCAAGACACTTCAAATATGGCCACAGCAAATACACAATGGCTCACTTGTGAACACACAATTATGTCTCGCCTCGTCTCATCTCATGTCTCTCTGTGACACTAGGCTGGACTATGGACGGATGGGGGAGGGTGAGCTAAAACAACAACCTTGGGCCCCTTTTTTTGAAGTCCAAATGTCCAACGCTCATAGGCATGCTTAGAAAATAACAAAAAACAAGGGAGGTGGATCTCTGAAAGGGGTCTCAGGGAATAGTGTCCCTGCCTTCCTGAGCTAGTTTTCCACTACATTTCTTAAAAATTGTGGTAGAGGCCAAGGACTAGGGACCACTCATGTCTAGAAACTAAGGTTGGGGGTAAGCAAGGGGATGCTCCCTGTAGAAAATCCAGCTCCAAAAAAGCCCCATGATAGCAAAGGAGAATGGGCACCAGCCAGCTCAAAGGTCGGGGTGGGCTGCACCTGCCTACCTCAGTTGCGATGGCATTGAAGCAGATCCGGCCACCCCCCATTAACGGGGACAAAACCTAGATTTAAAACACTGAATCATGATGATGATGGTGATGAAGCACAGCTCCCATGACTTTCGGAAACATTTTCTCTACGCTCAGAATTGTTGAAGCATGGAATAAACCAGCCGCATCCGTTTCTAGGTGTTGGGACACAAGATGCTCATTCCCATGTTTTTCTTTTTATATATATATTTCTTCTTTTACGCTTCTATTTGTTTCAGTTATTTGACTCTGGCCATTCTGGGGCACCCCCTTGAAGAATTTTAGTCAGACAGATTGACTCCAGTATCTATTTTTAAAACGTGGTACTTATTCTATTGCTCACTTCTGCTGGACTGCTAAGTTGCAGGGACATAAACACACCAACACCAGATGTCAAGCAGTGGTGGAGGACAAACACAGACACAAACACACACACATATTTGGTGTGCTTCTTTCAGTTTCCGTCTACCAAATCCATTCACAAGGATTTGGTCAGCCTGAGGATATAGTAGAAGACACTTGCCCAAGGTGCCATGCAGTCAGAGTATCGAGCTGACAATCATGAGGTTGTGAGCTCAATTCCCAGAGCAGGCTGTGTGTTGTGTTCTTGAGCAAGACACTTTATTTCACGTTGCTCCAGTTCACTCAGCCGTAGAAATGAGTTGCAGCATCACTGGGGCCAAGCTGTATCGGCCCCTTTGCCTTTCCCTTGGATAACACTGCTGGCGTGGAGAGGGGAGGCTGGTATGCATAGGATCTCAATTCTGTTATGTGTGTGTATGGGGGGGAGGTGGAGTATGTTTTTGTGCTCATGCATGTCCCCCCCCAACTCATAACTTGACAACCAGTGTTGGTTTATTTATGTCCCAATCAGCCAAGGAGGCTGACATGATGAGAACAAGACTGAAAATTAAGTATTGGGATCAATTTGTTCAACTAGACCCTGCAAGGTGGTGCCCCAGCATGGCCACAGACCAATGAGTGCCACAAGGAAATGGATGGTGAACAAGAAGTTGCACAAGAGAGAGAGAGAGAGAAAAGAGAAGCAATTGCTTCTCCATAACTTAGCAGCTCAGCAAAAGAGACTGACAGAATAATGAAAAGGTTTAAAATTTTACTACTGAGGTTGATTATTTCAACTAAAATTCTTCAAGGCAGTGCCCCAGCATGGCCAAAGACCAATGACTGAAACAAACAAAAAAGAAAGAAAAAGAAGCAGAAATGTGTGTGTGTGTGTGTGTGTGTGTGTGTGTGAGAGAGAGAGAGAGAGAGAGAGAATAGTAAAGGAGAAAAAGAAAGAAGAAAGAATAAGAGAGAGAGAGTGTGTCATTTGAATGAAAACAATGACTCCCAATGAGCTTGTGTGTGTGCGTGTGTGTGTGTGTATGTGTGTGTGTGTGTGTGTGTGTGTGGTGTGTGTATGCGTGTGTATCCATTCACAGTGAAACCTGTTGTAAAATGTAACATTATTTAGTATTTATGATTCCATTGAAAGAATTCAGTGAATTACTGACAAAATGGTATTTCAGAACAATTGTTTTCCATGGCAACAGAAAATATATCTGATCGATTGTGTCAGTCGATAGATTTCGTTTTATGATTAGGCGATGGGGGGGGTGACAGGGGGGGGGACAAGTTGTTTTTGTTTTATTTTGGTTTTCTTTAGTTTTTCATTTTTTTTTTGTTTGTTTGAAGAATAAAAACACACAGTTGCGATGACAATGACGATGACGACATCCTGGCTGATGGCTTTGGAAAGAGTTAAAGAGCAAAGAGAGAGAGAGAGAGAGACGATTGTGGCCTGATGGTTAAGAAACTTGCCTCCCAGCCATGTGAATTTGGGTTCAGTCCCAATGCTTGGCACCTTGGGGCTAGTATCTTCTATTTTAGCCCCAGGCCAACCAGAATTATTTTTGAGTGGACTTAGGAGAGAGAATCTGAAAGAAGGCTTTTATGTGTTTGTGTATGTGTGTATTTGTGTGTGTGTGTGTGTGTGTGTGTGTATTTGTGTATGTGTGTGTGCCTCTGTGTGTGTGTGTGTGTGTGTGTGCCTGTTTGTATTTCTGTGTGTGTGTGTGCCTGTTTGTATTTCTGTGTGTGTGCGTGTGTGTGTGTGTATGTGTGTGCACGTGTGTATTTGTGTATGTGTGTGTGCCTCTGTGTGTGTGTGTGTGTGTGTGTGTGTGTGTGTGCCTGTTTGTATTTCTGTGTGTGTGCCTGTGTGTGTATGTATGCATTTGTGTGTGTGTGTGTGTGTGTGTGTCCTTGTCTTGACACAGTGTGATTACTGTAAACCAGTGATTCCCAAATTTTTTCAGGCTGCTGCCCCCTTCACACCCAGACCACATTCCTAGTGCCCCCATCCCAGCAAACCATCACAAATACAGACCTCTTTCTGAAATAAATTCAAATTAATTCTATTTCAGAAATAAAACTTAACCTAATGAACCCATTATTTTGTCTTTACATGAATCACTACTTCATTATCGCTCCACATTTTTACATGAAAAGCGACCCCATTATTGCGCCACTTTTCTTCAACACTCCCCTCTCCCTGGTCCTTTACACCACCCCCAGGGGGACAATACTGCCCAAGTTGGGAACCACTGCTTTATATGAACGTCATTTGTTTTTAATATTCTTCTGAAAAGAGTCAGGCCATGGGGAAATATTACCCCGTTTGGGAAGAGGTGAGGGTTGATGACAGGAAGGGCATCCAGCTGTAGAAGAAATACTTGTCTCAATAAACTCCGTCCAACTCATTCAAGCATGGGAAAGTGGACATCAAAATGATGATGATGATGATTAAAGCACCCACTACACTCACGGAGTGGTTGGCATTAGGAAGGGCATCCAGCTGTAGAAGCACTGCCAGATCAGACTGGAGCCTGGTGCAGCCTCCTCTGGCTTCCCAGACCCCGGTCAAACTGTCCAACCCATGCTAGCATGGAAAACAGACGTTAAACGATGTGATGATGATGATGATGATGACGATATCAGTGTGCATGTATGTTTGTGCATGTGGGTGTATGTGAATAAATGCATGCATAAGTGTGTATATGTGTGTATATATGCATGTATGTGTATGCAGGTGTGTATGTGTGTCTGTATATGCATGCATAAATATGTATGCGTTTGTGTCTGTATATTCATGCATGCACATATGCATTTATGTGTTGGCATATGTGTATATATGTATGTGCACAGATATGTGTACATGTACATGTATGTATGTATGCATATAAGTTTATGCTTGTGTGTGTATATTGATCATTTAGAAGTAAAAAAAAATACAAAAACAAAAAAAACAACAACAAAGAAACAAAAAAAAAACAGAAACAGAAGCTATTTGAATAGACTTTCTTCCATTATAACAACAGAATTCTTTCTTCTAGAATATCTTCCAGCTATATAACCACGTAACGCAGGATGTATTTCTTATAATGAAGCCCGGCTAAAAGGAACCGAGAGAAATAAATTGGCGCTGGCAGAATCCCAAAGAGCCATTTACAATACGAAAGAGAAGAGGAGAAGGAAGAGGAGGAGGAACCAAAGCGGCGCAAAAGAAACACAAAAAACATACCAAAACAAAATACTACTACTACTACTACTACTACTACTACCGATAATAATAATAATAATGATTATGATAATAATAATAGAAAGATGGTGGGGTGGTTGGGTGGTTGGGTGGGTGGGGTAACGAAGGCAGAAACATTACAAGCGGACCGTTTTCAGTCTTGAAGCTTTCTATTTGTAATAATAATTAGCTTGAAGATGTTTCCAAAGGTTACGCTGTTACATCTGAAGCAGACTTTCCAAAGACAATTAGTATTTGAAGGGGGGGCATGGCTTCAAAATCACTCACTTCCTGAATGGAATATTCCGACCGTAATTGGAAACAATTTTGTGCAATTTCCCACATTTTCACAGCTCGATGAAATAATATTGTTGTTGCTGTTGTTGTTGTTTTAGTGGGTTATTTTGTTGGGGTTTTTTTTTTGTTTAATATGTATATATTTTGTTTTATTTTTAATTTTTTTTTCTTCTCTCTCTCTCTTTTTAATCTGTGTGAAAACTGAGTAGCGGCACCAAAAACAATCGCCTGCACCCCCACCACCACCAACGACAACAACATCCCCCCCACCATCACCACCACCATCAACGCCAACCAATACCACGACCACCAATATCATACCACCGATATCACTCCACCACCACCATCACCCCGACAACACTACCATACCCACCATCACCACCAATAGCACCAACATCAACACCACCACCAACAACAACAACAACAACAGATGTTGCTGACATTGTTTACAATGAAGACCAGAACAACAACTACAACAACAATACCATATAACAAAAAAAAAACTGGAAAAAAAAAACAAGACAAAAACCTACTGATGGAATGGCTTGTAATATGAATAAATAAATAAAGTTACAAAAATACGGTTTTTTCCATTTTTTCCACTTTTTATCTCATATTTTTCTCTCTATTTTTCGATCCATTTTATAATTATTATTTTTATATTTCATTATTTCCTTTGATAATTGCCAAAATAAAAATAAACAAAAAAAAACCCTCCATTGGCCCATCTCATGATTCAACAATAAAATTCTTTTATGATCCGACAATAGGCTTTCTAAATAGCCGTCTAACTTGCTCAATACAACAGCTAAATCTCCCTCCATGAATTCTCTAGATAGCATGAACATATTTTGGTACTGGAGGTCTTGATTTAATCAGTTTTTGCTCACCCAAACATAAATGGAAAAAGCGGTGCCAGACCAAAGTTTACATTTATCGAATTTGTTGTCCCGTTAAATAAAACTAACAGGAAATTGTATTTTTCTGAAACAATATATAGAAGAAGTTTTCAAACCCAGTACCCAAGATACACTTTTAGAGTCATATCTATTATCATTGGAGCAACAGGGTACATACCAACCCGATTTGAGTAAAGTACAGCAGAACTTTGAGATCTTGAGGACAGAATGCATATCCTTAATTCAGACACTACAAATGATGGTGGTATCTGGGACTGCAAACATCTGTAAGACCTTAAAATTTAAAAGGATGCTGGCTAAAACTTTGGTACCAAGGAGGTGACCAGTGAAAATTTACTCTACGTTAAAAGAGGAAAGTGAACATAGGTGCAGGAGTGGCTGTGTGGGAGGTAGTTTGCTTACAAACCACAAGGTTCCAGGTTCAGTCCCACTGCATGGCACCTTGGGCAAATATTGTCTGTTATGGTCTCAGGTTCCCCAATGCTACCAGAGTGACATTTAGTAAATTCTGTACCAAAGTGTGTTGTGTGTATATGTGTTTCATCATACATGTATACCTATATATGTGATGTGTGTGTATGTATACATATGAATGTGTATATACGTGTGTATGTATGCATGTGTGTGTGTATGTATGTGCATATATATATATATATATGTATGTATGTATGTATGTGTGTGTATATATATATATATATATATATATACACATATAATACACAAACATAGATGTAAGTATGTATATATCATCACCATTTAATGTCCGCCTTCCATGCTGACATAGGAGGGACATATGAATATACATATAGACACATATGTGCATGTGTGTATAATATATATACACACGCATAATACATATATATATATATATATATATATAACCTTTGAACTTTACTAGTACAAGCCAAAAAAGCACACCTGCTGTAAAGTCAACACTGTGGAAAAATCACCGTCATTCTTTTCCTGGAAATTGTGTTTAGTTTTGATAATGTTGGTCTTCCAAAATAATTCCCTACTCAGGGTTATTATTATTATTTGATAACCTGACTTTGTACTGAAATCTGTTTATGCTCAACACTATTGGTTAGTTTAAAATGGTAAGCTGGCAGAATCGTTAGCATGCCAGGCAAAATGCTTAGCGGAGTTTCATTCTTCTTTAAATTCTGAGTTCAAATTCCACCAAGGTCAATTGTGCTTATCCTCTTTTATAAACTAAATGCACCCTTTTAAAGCCTAACCAGGCTCATGGGCCTGGTTTCCTGGTTTCAATGGCGTATGTGTTCCCCAGCTCGATGGGACGCCAGTCTGGCCCCTGTGCTGGTGGCATGTAAAAAGCACCCACTACACTCTCGGAGTGGTTGGCGTTAGGAAGGGCATCCAGCCGTAGAAACTCTGCCAGATCAGACTGGAGTCTGGTTGGCGAGCCCTCAGTCAAATCGTCCAGCCCATGCCAGCAAGGAAAGCGGACGTTAAATGATGATGATATCACATGTAGTTGAGTGGTAATAAATTGGTTTCTTAAAAGTATGGTTCTAGGTTCAATCCTACTGCATGGTACTTTGGGCATCTGTCTTTTACTGTGTAGCCTTGGGTTGACTGAAGCCTTGTGGGTTTTGGAGACGGAAACTAGAAGCAGCTAGTCACATGTGTGCGAGCATCTGTGCGTGTGTGTGTGTGTGTGTGTATGTTTGTGTGTGCGTGTGTGTGTGCGTGTGTGTGTGTGTGTGTGGCTCCTTGACATTGTTTGATAACTGTAAATGGTCTGTCACTGTCACACAAACAATGTGATTCATTACCAAAATTCTGCACAAAACATGTCTGGGAAAATATTTCCTTGCTTGGAGCACGGCAAAATGGATGTGATGACGATGATGATGATGATGATGAATCTATGGGGAAAGTAGAAATACAAATAACAAAAGAGAAAAAAATAGAACAAAAAGTACAAGATAAGTTCACAGTCAATAAGTACTGGGTTGGAGGTGAAGGAAGGAGCAAAAGTTCTAGAGGGAAAGTAAGAGAGAGAGAGGTAGAGAGAGAGGGAGAGAGAGAGAGAGAGAGAGAGACAGACAAACATACAGAAAGATAGATAGGGTTAAAGAGAGAGGGATAATGTTTGAGGGAGAAAGAGACAAATGAGAACAGAGAGAGAGAGAGGGGGGCAGAGAGAGAGGGGGAGAGAGAGAGAGAGAGACAGTCCTTTGTCAGATAATAGAGGGAAAAGTCCGGGAGTGATTGGGAAGAGAAGGAAGAGAAAAAAGGAGATAAAAAAAGAAGAAAACCAGAAAAAAAATACACATGGGTTAGGCTCATATGTTTCAATTCTCATTCACTCATTGTATATGTGTGTGTATATATATATATATGTGTGTGTGTGTGTGTGTATGTGTGTGCATGTATATATATGTATGTATCTGTATGTGGGTTAAAATGTA
>NC_043017.1:4927983-4947983 GCF_006345805.1 Octopus sinensis | reverse complement strand
TTGACTTTTAAAGAAATAGCTTAATGAGGGAAGGGAAGTAACTCAAAACATGCTCACCTGATCGAGTTAGTAATATAGAGTTATTTCCCTTGCACACCCAGGCAATCTGGTTTCTTTTAACCAGCCAGCATTTACAATTCTATCTTTTTACAATCTGTTGTGCCTGGGGAGAGTCATTTTCTTTTTGTGCCTTTATAATTCAACACATTCACCGGTAAAATTTCCGCTTATTTCTTATTTTTATTTTCCTCAAATTTTCGTTGCGTCTTGCAACCCTTTCAATAGTCGACGCAACGAAAATTTTAGGAAAATAAAAGTAAGAAATAAGCGGAAATTTTACCAGTGAGTGTGTTAAATTATAAGGCACAAAAAGAAAATGACTCTCCCCAGACACAACAGAATATGCTTCAACACACGAACTCACGTAATATTTATATATTGCTGCCATAATCCTTGCCCTCAATTCGTCTTTGGTGTTACAAGGAGTTTTGTTGGTCTTTTGTTCAACTGCAATTGACTCATAATAATCAAGGGGGTTGCAGTCTGGGGAGTTAGGTGACCAGATGTTAGGAGTGATGTGGTTGTAGAAGTTGTCTGACGGCCATGGCTGGATTCTCCAGTTTGTGTGGCATGGTGCAGAGTGCTGTTTGCCAGACATAGAGTCTTCCAGCAGCCACCCTCTTGACCCTTTTCAGGCCAGCACTACCTTCGCCAGTCACATGATGTAGGCATCCGTGTTGAGTCTAAGGCCGTGTGGGAACCTGAATGGAGGCATAACTTTGCCATCACTTGTGATCACTCCAAACACCATGATGTTGACTGGATGTTTTCTTTTTATCACTCTTGGCACACATTGGGGGGACACAGCAAGCCAACGATTGTTTTGTGTGGTCACCATCTGTCCATATTGGAGTTTCCAACACAAATGCCAAGTAGTGCAGCTTGTTGTTTCCAAATTTCTGGTAGAGTGAATTGCATCATGGTGCTGTTTTTCTCACAGACAGTACTCAACTGACCCTACTATACTGTGTAGTCAACAGAATCAAAAACAAGCAATGCTCATGTGCAAAATTAAGAAAATAAAATGGCGACAATTTACCCATCGCACCCTGTACTTGTATATCCTTTACTTGTTTCATTTATTAGACTGTGCCCATGCTGGGGCACCACTTTATAGACTGTTTTAGTTAGATAAAGTGACCTCAGGACTTATTCCACTGGTCTCTTTTTCCTAAGTGCTAAGTTACCAGGATGTAAACACATCAGTACAAGATGTCACGCAGTAGTGCGGAACAAAGACACACACAGACATAAATACATATATATATATACGTATATGTATGTGTGTGTGTGTGTGGTGGGCTTTTTTCAGTTTTTATGTATCAAATCCATTCACTGGGCTTTGGTGAGCCTGAGGCTAGATTAGAACACCCTTGCCAAAGGTGCCACACAGTGGGACTGAACACAGAACCATGTAGCTGGGAAGCAAGCTTCTTAGCACACAGCCACGCCTGTGCCTATACACACACACACATATATATATATATATATATATATATTGAATAACACATTGGCCCAACTTGGATGTGTTTTTTATAATGCTTTGTCTGTAGTAATTGTCCTGAAAATCATTTTGCAATTTTGCATAGATGGCAAATGCTAAAAACCATTCAAATTCTATAATCGGTTGACAAAATTCCAGCAGTACACGAGCAGATGACGCTACCATGTCATGTAATTTCACTCTATTGCAGATCATGCTCTCTTGCATTCAGCTTGGCTAGCTGCCACTGATGATCTGCAATATGTCGAAATCATGTGATACAATACAGCAGTGTCAACCACCACTGACAGAATTTCATCAACTGATAATAGAGTTCAAATGCTTTTTAGCATTATTTGATTCACAAAATGATTTTTCAGAACATTTACAGCAGTCTAAGGTGTTATAAACAACATCCAAATTAAGTTGAGTGCGCTAATTAACAATCATTATAAAAGCTGCTTCAGTTGCTAATAATAATAATAATAATAATACATATATATATATATATATATATTTGTGTATAGGTGCATGTGTTTGTTCGTTCGTTTTATGTCTGTTTTCTATGCCGGAATGTGCTAGATGAATAGATTATTGTGGTATTATTTTACAGATGGATGTCATTCCAGTTGCAAGGGGGAACAGAGTGACAGGAGTGATGGCAAAGAAGAGGATAGAAAATTGATAGAGATAGTGCTACAAATGAGAAGTAGTAAAAGCAGGATCTAATGAGAGAGAGAGAGAGAGAGAGAGAGAGAGAGTAAATTAGGGATAAATGACAGAGTGATGGACAGTTGTAGAAGTGGTCAGTGGTAAGAGTGTGTGAACTGAATTTCACTAATATTGTGTGTGTGTGTGTGTACACATCTTTAAACTGCATCCTGTAGCAGGGCTCTGGTTCATCTGTGTGCCAGTGTCTTGAGGAGTGTGGAACCACTTCTTAACCATTGCTGTTCCTGGGTCCAATCTGACTTAGAGTAGTAACTCCTTTGAGGGTTCCCAGTATGGGTTAATTAACATGGAATTTTCTCTGGAAGAAGGTCTCTCACAGGCACCCCCAACAGACCCAGAGCTGACGAGGCCCTTCTGCTCTCTAGCTATTCATGTAAGGGACTAACTCCATACAAATCCTGCATTGCATCCTGATAACTATTGTCTCATGGCACTTGTTACATTAGACAAATGTAAGTCTTAAGGATGAAAGAGTGGGACTAGCCCTGCACAAACCATGCATACTCTGATAATAGTCATCATGCAGGTTATTCAGTTAATCAAGTCACCAGCACCAATGCCATTAGACTTTCTTCATAAGTTCAGTGCTGATAAGGAAAGGGGTAACAGGAACATGTAGAGAGTTATACTGGAAGTCTTCAGCTTTGGACCCACACACAGCAGCCATAGGACGATGGTCAGTTCTCTGTGTTTTGCTAAACCCTCAGTCATCAAAGCAACAAAGGAATTCAAAAGGAAGTAACAGACAGAAAAACAGAGAGAAACATGTGTGTGTGCATGTGTGTGTGTGTGTGTGTGTGTGTGTTTATATATTTGCACACACACACACACACACACACTATAAAACTGTCTACAGTTATTTATTTGGAAGCATTTTAGCTATGAAATTAAATCAATGTGTAAACATCCTAATACTCGCTTAAATAAAGAGATAACTCACTGGAAATTTTCTGATAAGTCTGTTTCAGAGATTATTGTCTTCCTTTCAGAAAAAAATGCATTTTTTAGCTATCCAGTGGGTTAGTAATTTGTATAGATATCTGTAGTAGCTTATCAGCTTATCTGAAGATAACATAAGTGTTCTCTGCTGATTTGACTATAATATCTATTTAATTAAACAGTATGCAGTAAATATTGTAAATATATACATTATAAGTATTGTAAATATACACTCAGACTATCCAAAGCTTTGTGAATGGATTCAGTAGCCAGAACCTCATCTTGTGATGAGGCAAGTTGGCAGAAACGGTAGCACGCAGGGCAAAATGCCTAGAGGTATTTCACCTGTCTTTACCTTCTGAGTTCAAATTCTGCCAAGGTCGACTTTGCCTTTCATCCTTTCGGGGTCGATTAAATAAGTACCAGTTACGTACTGGGGTCGATGTAATTGACTTAATCCCTTTGTCTATCCTTGTTTAGCCCCTTGTGGGCAATAAAGAAATAAAAACCTCATCTTGTGTGCGTGTGTTCATGTCATGCCTGTGCTTGTTCCCCAATCCCTCCACATCATTTGACAACTGGTTAGGAAGTGAGTTTCCTAACCACAGCCATGCCTGCAGCTAAGAATAAAATAAATTCAATGGAATTCATTCTAACTCGTTTTATAGAACTTTCACCAGTTTCTCTTTCATTCTTCCAATGCGTGTTAATGTGAATTCTCCTACCCGAGGTTCCACCACAACCTGATGCATCAAACTTTACAAATTTTACTCAACAGCGTCACAGATTTCTTATGCTTAAATATACATAAACAGAAATATTATGGCTATTTAAGGTAAATATTTCGTGATTCGTGTCCGTTGCCAGCCTCGCCTAGCCCTCGTGCCGGTGGCACATAAAAAGCACCATCCGTTCGTGGCCGTTTGCCAGCTCTGTCTGGCACCTGTGCGGGTGGCACGTAAAAAGCACCCACTACACTCTCGGAGTGGTTGGCGTTAGGAAGGGCATCCACCCGTAGAAACACTGCCAGATTTGACTGGGCCTGATGAAGCCTTCTGGCTTCACAGACACCAGTAGAACCGTCCAACCCATGCTAGCATGGAAAACGGACGCTAAACGATGATGATGATGATGATGATGATTTAAATCTAAATATTGGCTTCAAATTCTGGCATAAGAACAGCAATTTCAGAGGAAGGGCTAAATTGATGACATCAATCCCACAGCGCAATTAGTACTTATTTTATCAACCCCCCAAAGGAGGAAAGGTTAAGTTGACCTCAGTGGTATTTGAACTCAGAAACATTAGCACGCCAGGCAAAATGCATAGCCATATTTTGTCTGCCATTACGTTCTGAGTTCAAATTCCGCCGAGGTCGACTTTGCCTTTCATCCTTTCGGGGTCGATTAAATAAGTACCAGGTACACACTGGAATCGATATAATCAACTTAATCCGTTTGTCTATCCTTG
This sequence comes from Octopus sinensis, assembly GCF_006345805.1. Taxonomy (NCBI): domain Eukaryota; kingdom Metazoa; phylum Mollusca; class Cephalopoda; order Octopoda; family Octopodidae; genus Octopus; species Octopus sinensis. Next base: position 4,943,298 of record NC_043017.1, on the reverse strand, counting down.
TTTGTCCTCTCTGTGTTTAGCCCCTTGTGGGTAGTAAAGAAATAGGTTTTTGAACTCAGAATGTAAAGTCGGAAAAAATGTTGCTAATAGGCGTAGGAGTGGCTGTGTGGTAAGTAGCTTGCTTACGAACCACATGGTTCTGTGTTCAGTCCCACTGCATGGCACCTTGGACAAATGTCTTCTACTATAGCCTCGGGGCGACCAAAGCTTTGCGAGTGGATTTGGTAGACGGAAACTGAAAGAAGCCCATCGTATATGTGTATATATATATGTATATGTGCATGTATGTGTGTGTATATGTTTGTGTGTCTGTGTTTGTCCTCCCAACATCGCATGACAACCGATGCTAGTATGTTTACATTCCCGTAACTTAGCGGTTCAGCAAAAAAGACCAACAGAATAAGTACTAGGCTTACAAAGAATAAGTCCTGGGGGCGATTTGCTCGACTAAAGGTGGTGCTCCAGCATGGTCACAGTCAAATGACTGAAACAAGTAAAAGAGTAAGCATTTTTTCCACAATGGCAATGATTCTGCCAACTCCTCACTTTATTTAAGCATTAAATTATAAATTAAGCATTAAAAAAAATATTTATCTATATATTATTTTATGGAATTCTTCTGAAGGTTCTCTGGAGCAAATGTTACTTGACAGGGTGCACGACTCGGACATTAGGGAGACTATCTAGGTTTTGATGTAAATAATTTTTGGTGTTAACATGGTCCGATTTTTTAATTTTTTCTTCTACGGACGGAAGAGCAAGCCTTCTATCATACTCTCAGTTTTGGTCAACTTGCACTGCAGGGTCTCGGAGGAGATAGTGTTAGTTGAAGGCTACCAAACCTGCCATACACAGGCAACTTCAGCTTTATATATATATATAGAGAGAGATTTCAGTGGAAAAGAAAACGAATGTCGTACACTTACTGAATGATATTTTTCAGTGATTTTGTAGGATGAAAATATATGTTTCTCCACATCATCATCATCATCATCGTTTAGCGTCCGCTTTCCATGCTAGCATGGGTTGGACGGTTCAACTGGGGTCTGGGAAGCCAGAAGTCTGATCTAGCAATGTTTCTACGGCTGGATGCCCTTCCTAACGCCAACCACTCCGTGAGTGTAGTGGGTGCTTTTTACGTGCCACCGGCACAGGTGCCAGACGAGTCTGGCAAATGGCCACGATCGGATGGTGCTTTTTACGTGCCACCAGCACATGTAACTACAATATTGTCAAAGTATTCTGTAATAAAGTATAACACCTGAAATTTATAATAAATAAATTAGATTATAGTTGTCGAGCATCTCAACATAATCTTTCAGGTGAAATGTGAACTTATAACATTGGTCAAGAAAATTGCCATACAAGATGTGAAACTTATATGTAACTGTGATGGACCCCATGGAGGAGGTGCTTCATGTACCTACCTCCGGAACCATCCCAGAAATAGTGGGCGGAGAAAATGGATGGATGGATCGATGGATGGATCGGAAACAATATTTAAATATTCATTTTTTAAATTAGGGGAAAAAAAAAAAAACTGACAGAAGAAATTGTAAAGAAATTCTCACCTGGTTGTCTACTTTTTATAAGTTTCTTAATTCCAAATGGTAAAGTATTTAATTTATGCTTATGGGGAGATAAATTGCCACTCCTCGCTCCACAGCATAAAAAACAATTTGCCACAGATATATCCAATAAAGGCTTGTTATTTCCCATGATGCAATGCAGTTTTGTTTTTGTTTCACAGATTTTTCAAACAGGAATGTCTTTACAAATAGCTACCAATGTCTCACAAAAGGGCTGAGTGAAAATGGGACAATTTTTCCGGCATATTTTTGTGTAATATTTCATTCATTTCTTGTAATCAATTATAAAGCAGCTATGTTAGAAACCAACCTTTTTTTATAAAGAAATTCTATAGAAAAACTGTACTATAAAGTAGTTTAGACAACACAGTAGCTATATTAAAAAGTAAGTATTTATAAAGAAGCTGTACTACAAAGTTCTACAATAATCCAGTTATATGATAAAGTTATATTATGAAAAAGCTCTACAGAGAAGCTGTGTTATAAGGTAGTTATATGGTACAGTAGCAATATTATAAAGTAGCTACACTGTATAGTTGTTGCACTATATAAAAGCTATATATATAGGGAGAGTAGTTATAATACGAAACAGCAATATTATGAAGTAGGTATTATATAAAGTTGTTCTATTACTAAGAAGATTTATCATAAAGATGCTATCCAAGTTAATTAAATTTTGCTGATATAGAGGAATGAAATTGCAATTCTTTTTTTAAATCAATAAAGAATTATAATAAATATGTAAATAGATATATTAAATTAATTTATAAGATATTAATAACAATGAAAAAATTTAATGTTTAACAAATATTTAATAGTAAAAGTGTTTTATAGTTGATTTTTTTTTATTCCCTTTCATGCCCTTTTTCTATTATTTTAATTGTATTTTAATAAAATTCCTTCATTTACTGATTATCCAACAAATAAGTCACACAATTTCTGTCTGGCATTCACAGAAATGTTGAAATGGAATGAAATATAAATTAACAGCAACAGTTGTAGACAAACTATATTAATAATTTTCTCAAATTTATATCCAAGAACGACCTTCTAGATTGATTAGATTAAAAATAATCGGAAAGACAATATCTTTAATTACAATCTCCTCGTCTGTGTTTTAAATAAACAAATAATAAAATGCTTACGGAGTTAAAATTTTAATTCAGTTATTTTAATTAGTTGAGAGGATCGATATAGCTTGTTATGCCTCGTTATATAATTCTTGTGGAAGGATATAAGAAATAGGGGACGGAAAAACAAAACGAGAGAAAAAAAAAACCGCTTTTTTCCTGCACCTTAACTTGAAGAAATTCAAAGACGTTTTAGTCTTAAGAATTGTACCGGGAATTCCAAAACGTAATACAACTTTAATTATAATAATAATAATAATAATAACAATAATAATAATAACAATAACAATAATAATAACAATGATAATGATAAAAATATTGGTAATAATAATAAAAATAGTTATTTGGTATAAGAGCGGTGTATGCTATCAACGCTAATTCTTCATTTAAAATGGTATATTTCCACTCTTAAATCATTAAAAAAAAAAACATATATAAATATAATAAGACAGCTAAATGTCAAGAGAATCGTAGTTTAATCAATGTCAAATCGATATACTGTATATGGTCAATATATATATATATTATACTTAATTATATATATATGTGTGTGTGTATATATGTATGTATATAGATGTGTGTATGTGGGTGGGCTGAACGTAACACGGATTACATGCTGAGGTATTTTGCGTTTGGTCAACTTTTTCAACAAATATGTTTCTTCCTTTTGGCTCATATTTCTACAGAAAGCTCCGCAATGGTAACGCCGAAAGGGAATGATGTTCTTTGTCCCTGCACCTCCTCCTGTCTTTAAGTAAATTGCTTCCTTTTTAGCCAAATACAAAGAATCATTCGTTAACTTTTTCGAAAAAAAAACCAATGCCAATTTTGTAATTTGCCGGATCCGAGATAAAAGTTTTATAATGGTAATATAGACCGACGTGGAAACGAAAGCGAGGAAAAACGAAGATAAGATTGCAAGCATACGAGATATTCTTCTTCTTCTTCTTCTCCTTCTCCTTCTTCTTCTTCTTTATCTGACCCTGCACAAACAGACACCGACACACACAGACGTAGACAGAGAGACATCACTCAGACACCTTTTCTATGGACTCTGCAGTTCTATAAACTGCAACAAGGTGGTCAGTCGACAATAATATAAACAGCGCTATCGTCACTGCAACACCTACTTACGAGTCGGGCCTCGCGTTACGACAAATGCTGCGAATATCTAAATATTTAGAATCTGATTGTATTATGATGGGTGTGAGGGTGTGTATGTGTGTGCGTGCATGCATGTGTGTGTGTGTGTGTGTGTGTGAGAGAGAGAGAGATTGATCAATGTAAAGAAGAAATATTTCATTCACTGATTGAGTGAGTGACAGCTTGAGTTTGAGTGATGTTATTCTCGAGTGGAGTGCAGATGGAAGTTAGCTAAGAGTGGAGTGAAAACAGAGTTTGCGGTGGCATTATGAAATCGAAATGAAGAAGAAGAAGAAGAAGAAGACATGAGAAAATAAATAGATAAAAATAAAAACAAAAATACCAAAAAAAAAAATGTTTAATTCCAGTCATTTGAAGAAACAAAAAAATAAAAAATAACAAAAACCAATAACGAAAAGACGACAAGAAAGAAAATAACCCAAGAAAAAAGTGAAGGAAGGAAGAAAGAAAGGAAGGAAGGAAGGAAGGATGGGAGGGGAGGAAAGAAGGAAGGATGGGAGGAAGGAAGGTTGTTGCGTAAAAGTCAAGTGAACACTTAGGAGTTTTGTAAACAACACTCGTTTTCTATCTCTAAACTGAATGGTATTTAAAATTTCAATGATTAACCTTTTGGCATGACAATACCAAGAATGGTAGAGGGGGAGTGGTTAGAGAAAGTGAAACAAGGGAAGGTGGGGGGAGGGGGGAAGGAAAAAATTAATGATCCGAAGGTGGCGGCGAAGAGGGACGGGAGCTGCAAATGAAAACCCACCACCCCCACCCCTGATGATCAGATGATGTCGCTGTTGTTGTTGTTGTTGTTATAATTGTTAGGCGGTGACGGCGGTGGTTGGTGGTGGTGGTGGTGGTGGTGGTGTCGTATATAGCCTGCCCAAGACACAACATTGGTTGAGAGCAAGGCCTATGGTCGAAGAAGACGTTCCAGCTATGACCATCCCAAGTTTTTTTTTTATTTTTTTTATTCGCTGTTTCTACAACTACACTTGTACATCTCATCTGTTCCTCTTGCTTTAAGCAGTCACGGGTGCGGCTTTAGGGAGAATCAGCTGCTATTTCCAACGAGTCAAACAACCACAGTCTCATAATATGTATACTGTAGTAGTAGTAGTAGTAGTAGTAGTAGTAGTAGTATGAGAGAGATTTGGCTGCTATTTCCAGCAAGATGAACAGCCATAGACTTAAAACATCTATACAACAGCAGCAGCAGTAGTAGTAATAGCAGAAGCAGCAGCAGCAATTTCTGAGAGATTTGACTGCTATTTTCAGCAAATTGAACAATCCGATCTTAACAACATTTATACAGTCATAAAAGTAATGGTGGTGGTAGTAGTAGTAGTAGTAGTAGTAGTAGTAGTAGCTGCAATTTGAGGTAATTTGACTGCTATTTCCAGCAAGTCGAACAAGAGTCTCACATCATCACAGTAGTAGTAGTAGTAGCAGCAGTAGCAGTAGCCATTCAAGAATTTGGACCTGGAGATCTCCATTTCCAGCGACTTCAAGGGCCACCTCCCCAGTGGTGTTGGGCGTCAACAAGGAGCCCTCGACTACAACAAGACGATCAAAGTTTTTTTTTTTTTCCAAGGTCTGGGGTCTCCCGCCCCTAAGCCCCAGACCATCACCTAACCACCCTTACCCATCTTGTTGCTTAACAACAACAGCAGCAGCAGCAGTAGTTCTGACACTTCAACTGAAGGGGTGGGGCTGGTTTTCAAATTTGATAATAAAAAGTTAAGAACCATCTGGAACAACATCTGTCACACAAAAATTACTCATCTGGAGTAACATCTGGTACTCACAAATTGTTATTATCTTCTTTATCTATTTCTCTTTTATTTTCTGTAACACAAATTGATTTTTTTTTTTGTGTGTGTGTGTGTTCGTGTTTTCTCTTGTGTTATTAGGGAATTAAAAGTGAAAAAGAAGATAAAACTGATTAGCACAAACGAAAAGTAATCCGCACACATACATAAATGAAACCTACATCCGTTTTCCCATGTTGGCATGGGTTGGACGGTTAGATAGGAGCTGGTCAGCCAACACACACACACACACACACACACATACAAACATATATACACTCATACATATACACAGACATATGCACTCACACATATATAAATTTGTATGCATGTAGGTATGTGTGAATTTAATGGTTTTCACATTCTGCTTTATTGAACAAATATCAAAAAGAAGAGTGACTCTGCAATAAGGAATTTGCTTGACAACCACATGGTTCTGCATTCAGGCCCACTGCGTGGAACCTTGGGCAAGTAACTTCAAATCTTTTTGGGTGGATTTGGTAGGCAGAAACTGAAAGAAGCCCATTGTATCATTCATTATTATCATCATTTAACGTCTGAAGTCCATGCTGGCATGGGTTGGACGGTTTGTCTGAGCTGGCACACAGGAAGGCTGCACTAGACTCCGGTCTGATTTGGCATGGGTTTCTATGGCTGGATGCCCTTCCTAACACTAACCACTCTGAGAGTGTAATGGGTGCTTTTACGTGCCACCGGCACAGGTGCCATCTGCATGACACCAGTATCTGTCACAGCTGTGGTGCATGTCTTTGTGTCTGTCTTTGCCTTTCACCATTCCAGGGGTCAATAAACTAAGTACCAGTTGAATACTGGGGTTGATGTAATTGACTTAGTCCCTCTCCTAAAATTGCTGGCTGTGTGCCAAAATTTGGAATTATTATTACTAGTATTGGAGGTGCAATGGCCCAGTGGTTAGGGCAGTGGACTCGCGGTTGGAGGATCGCAGTTTCGATTCCCAGAATGGGGGTGGTGGCGAACCCTGTTGTATCCTTTTGCCCCAACTTTCTCTCACTCTTTCTTCCTGTTTCTTGAATAACACTGCGATGGACTGGCATCCTGTCCAGCTGAGGGGAACACATGCACCATAGAAACTGGGAAACCGGGCCCATGAGCCTGGCTAGGCTGGAAAAGGGTGCATAAAAAAACCACTAGTATTATCACTATGTTCTGAGTTCAAATTCTATCCAGGTTGACTTTGCCTTTCATCCTTTCAGTCAACTTTGTCTTTCATCCTTCCAGGATTGATACATTAAGTACCAGCTGTGTACTGGGGTCAATGTAATTGACTATCCCACTCCCCCAAATTTCAGGCCTTGTGCCTAAAGTAGAAAGGATTATTATTATTATTATTATTATTATTATTATTAAGGCGATGAGCTGGCAGAACCATTTAGATGCTGAGCAAAATGCTTAGTGACGTTTCATCTACCTTTATGTTCTGAGTTCAAATTCTGCTGAGGTCAACTTTGCCTTTCGTCCTTTTGGGGTCAATGAAATAAGTACCAGTTGAACACTGAGGTCGATGTAATCAACTTACCCCCTCACCCCCAAATTTTAGCCCCTGTGCCTTTAACAGAAGGATTCGCTAAAAGATGATGATGATGATTATTACTACTATTAATTATTGCTGTTTTTTTCATTTGAAACAAGCTGTTGCAAGTTTGGTACTGACACCTCAAGCAACAGCTAATTAAATATGTTACTGCAGGCGTTATTTATGAGAAACAATAATATATTTCCGGAAAAGGAAACCAAACACTAAAAACCAAACTTTTATTGGAATTTGTCATAATATTTGCAATTTTGAAAGATTTTAAAAGATTCAGATATTCTCAGGCTGACAGTGTTTTTCCTAGAATGAGGGCCGTAGCCATGAGAAAATTTTTTTTTATATTCTGATATATTCTGATATAACATAACGAAAAATGAGTTTTTATTTATGGGGGGCTCCATGCCATACACCGAAAAGGAATCAACAATGGTTGACTGAAAATGGGATGAGAAAGCTTACTTGGCCCAGCCAATCTCTTGACATGAACCCAATTGAAAATCTTTGGAGTAAATGAGATAGCGCTATATGAAAAACTCGACAGAAACCTAAAGCTAAAGGTGAATTCTTTTGATTGTTGCATGAAAAGTGGGCAGAAATTCCACAAAGCTCATCATTTCAATGCCAAAAAACAGAACATGTCGGGGGGAATTTGCCAGGGCAGGGCCAATCCATAACATTACATGACATGTCTGATTAGCCAGAGGGGCAGACCCAACCCATAACATTACATGACATGTCGGGGATTCGCCAGAGGGGCAGACCCAACCCATAACATTACCTGACATGTCAGATTCGCCAGAGGGGCAGGGCCAATCCATAGCATTATATGACATGTCAGAGATTCGCCAGAGGGGCAGGGCCAGCCCATAACATTACATGACATGTCAGATTTGCCAGAGGGGCAGACCCAACCCATAACATTACATGACATGTCGGAGATTCGCCAGAGGGGCAGGGCCAATCCATAACATTACATGACATGTCATATTAGCCAGAGGGGCAGACAAACCCATAACATTACATGTCATGTCTGAGGAAGACAGGTGGTGTATACAACAAACAGATGTATTAGTTTAACGCTCGGGAAGTGAAAATGTCTTTAACGTTTCGAGCCTATGCTCTTCTACAGAAAGGGACACAGAAAGAAACAAGGAGAGAAAATAAAGAATGTGTAGTGGCTCACACACGAAGGGCTTCTTTCAGTTTCCATCAACCAAATCCACTCACAAGGCTTTGGTCAGCCTGAGGCTATAATAGAAGACTCTTGCCCAGGGGTAACAGGCAGTATTGTCCTCCCTCAAGCAGTATTGGAGGATAAAAATATACACGCACATAGATAGATACATACATATATATATATACATACATACATATACACACACGCATACATATATATACACACATACACATAAATATATATACACACATATATATATATATATACACACAGATATATACATGCATATGTATATATACATATATATATATACACACACACACAGTGGGCTTCTTTCAGTTTTCATCTCACAAATGTTTGGTCAGCTCACGGCAATAGTAGAAGACACTTGCCAAAGGTACCAAGCAGTGAGACTGAACCCAGAATCAGGTGGCTGGGAAGCAAACATCTTAACACACAGCCATGTCAGCACCTCAACTTTTCAAATATTTTTACAGAAGCGTTGCAACCTGCTGGAATTGGTATACCTATAAACAAACATTTTCTTTTTTTTGTCAAGGTGATTTTTTGCCACAATGTCTGGCCTATTAGCCAGAATAGCTCTAAGTGGTGAGCTCTCAGAATGATTACCATGCCGAATAAAATGTTAAGCAACATTTCTTATGACAATATGTTCTGATTTCAAATGCCGTCAACATCAACCTTGCCTCTCATCCTTTCAAGGTCAATGAAACAAATACCAGCTGCACACTGGGGTGGATGTAATTGACTTCCCCTCCCCTCCCCAACTGTTGGCCCTGTGCCAAAATTAGAAAGAAAATTACCATTATTATTATTATTACGTACACTTGCATACAAACACACACATATATACACCCTAATACGCTTACATAAACATAAAGAGAATGCATCTAGCACTCCCACCCTGCCATGACCACCTCCACATAACCACCCGGATAACACATGAATATAAAGCTTGCAAATTGTGTGCAAGTGTACGTGAATGTGTGTGTGTGTGTGTGAAGTGGGTGTATGCAGTATAGTTGGTGTATGTATGTGTGTGACGTGTATATGCTGATGTGGCGTGTGAATATGCTATTTGTACAAGATTTCATAGGATGATGATGATGATGATGATGATATATATACATATATATATACATACATATATATATATATATATATGTATATATATAAAGTTCTGTTTGATCTTTACAGAACAACGAAGAAGAAAAAGAAAATGCCTTCAGAGCCACCTCTCCCCCTTCCCCCTTCATGCACCTCCCTCTCACTCAGCATCACTTTCTCTCTCCCCCTCGCTCACCTAACATCTTACTCTCTCTCCTTCACTCACCAAGTGTTTCTCTCTATTTTCCATTTCTCGCTTAGCATCCTTCTCTCTCTCTCTCTCACGCACTGAGCATCTCTCCCCCTCTCTCACTCGCTTAGTATTTCTATCTCTCTCTATCCCTCTCTCACTCTCTCTCCCTCATATATACTACCTGCTTCACACATTCTCTCTCTCTCTCTATCTCTCACTCTCTCCCTCCTTTACATATTCTCTCTCTCTATCTCTCTCACTCTCTCTCTATCTCTCTCACTCTCTCTCCCTCATAAACACTACCTCCTTCACACAGTCTCTCTCACTCTCTCTCTCTTCCACACACACCCATTGCACCAGTTGGTCATAACAGTAAAACTTCTGATTAATAATCTATCATCGTTACTAGTAACGCTACCAAAGGTGTGGTCTATAACCAACCTACATTCATTTGTTGCATTCTGTTTTACAGCTGTTTTTTAATGCCAGCATGGGTTAGACCGTTTATCTTTTATCTTTTACATGTGTCCGTTGCTAGACTGTGGCCATGCTGGGGCATCACCTTGAAGGGTTTTTCATCAAACAAATCAACTCCAGTGTTTATTTTATTTTATCATATTTTATTTTATTTTATTTTGTAAATCTGGTACTATTTTTATTGGTCTCTTTTGCCAAATTGCTAAAACTGAGGAATGTAAACAAACCAACACCAGTTGTTAAGCAGTGGTGGTGGAGAGGACTAATGCAAATGCAGACATTCACACACACAAGTTCAGAAAAAGTTTACATCGACCCCAGTACTCAACTGGTACTTCTTTTATCGATCCCAGAATGACGAAAAGCAGAACTGACCTCAGTAGAGTTTGAACCCTGAATATAAAAATGGATGAAATGCCACAAAGCATTTTGCCTGGCATGCTAACCATTCTGCCAGCTCACAACCCTCATAATAACAACAACAACAACACATCATCATTAACTAATTAATATAAATACCAAACCATTTATCCTTTACAATTAATTATAACATTAACTATAATGAAAATAACAGAGTGTGCCACGGGGAGAAACAATGTGGGTCAACAAGTACAAAAAGCCCAGATTTATTGGGGAGATGGTGAGACTGTGGTGTTCATACGTTTTTCAAGAATACCTTATTTTGCTATCTTTTACTTGTTTCAGTCACACATGGTCAATACATCAAGGTGCATAATGTCCAACTGCGAGAATTTAAACAAGGTCTCCCAGCTTAGGTTATGTCCCTCCACCCTTCCATCAGTCTTAAGGAAACTCTGAAAAGGGTCATGGGCAGCCGTATTTTCCCTCCTCTGACTAAGTCACAGAAAGGTGGTGAGCTCGCAAAAATGTTAGCACACCGGGCAAAATGCTTAGTGGTATTTCGTCTGCCACTATGTTCTGAGTTCAAATTCCACCGAGGTCAACTTTACCTTTCGTCCTTTCGGGGTCGATTAAATAAGTACCAGTTACGCACTGAGGTCGATATAATCGACTTAATCCGTTTGTCTGTCCTTGTTTGTGCCCTCTGTGTTTAGCCCCTTGTGGGTAGTAAAGAAATAGGTATTTCATCTGCCGTTACGTTGTGAGTTCAAATTCCGCCGAGGTCGACTCTGCCTTTCATCCTTTCGGGGTCGATTAAATAAGTACCAGTTACAGACTGGGGTCGATATAATCGACTTAATCCGTTTGTCTGTCCTTGTTTGTGCCCTCTGTGTTTAGCCCCTTGTGGGTAGTAAAGAAATAAGAAATATATTTTGTTTAAACACCACAGCTGGAGAAATTAATATGTTCTGCCCAAGCAGTTAATTCAGTGTCAAATATCTTAACAAAGCAGAGAAAATGGAGCTATCCAAACGATGACAAATTGATTTCAGACATAATTACATCCTCTCAACGTCCATTTTCCCAAGCTGGCATGAGTTGGACAGAGTTTCTCGAAGCAGATTTTCTTACAACCAGATGCCCTTCCTGTCACCAACCCTCACCCGTTTCCAAGCAAAGTAATTGGAAAACAAACTCTTTTTTTACATCCCATCCATCTCTGGGGCCTACAACATCTCACTCGCATTTACAGAAGCGGTGAAATGCCAGATTCTGTGACACACATACCTCTTTCCCTCTTCCTCTCTCACCCCGCCTCTCTACCATCAATATCAACGGATTAAAGGAAGTGACTAGACATTGAGAATCAAGTAAAACTGGGTCATCACCAACTCCGCCACGTACACGGTTGACTGCCCTCCGTGGTTCTTGGTTCAAACAGTGTTTATTATATACAGTATTGATTTTTCAATTTGCTATTTCAAATATCAGTTTTCACGATTATCTCTCAGTAAAATACACAATTTTCTCGTAACAAATGGGACTCAGAGAAGACATAAATCTCTTGTCAGGACATTTTTTTTTTACAGTTTGTTGTAGTAACATTGTAGTAATGTGGCTTCACTAGCAACTGCTGGTTGCCATGGCAATTATAGTTTGTTGTTTGATGAAGCCATCTACTCGCAATACCAGAGGGCGCACACTCTCCTACCCTGATGTAATCTCCAGGGATACAGGCATCCAGCAACAGGACCTCCGTAATGCTATGATGGACCGTGAAGTCTGGCGTAACATAGTAAATTCCATTGTCTCGACCACGGTCGAACAATGATGATGATGATGCAGGTATGGGTGCATGGTTAAGAAGATTGGTTTTAGAAGCATGTGGTTTTGGGTTCTGTTCCACAGCATGGCACCTTGGCCAAAAGCCTTCTGCTAGAGACCCAGACTGGGCAAAGACTTGTGAGTGGATCTGATAGATGGAAATTGAAAGAAGCCCATCATGTCTATGAATGTACATATATATATATATATATATATATATATATATATATATATCACACATACATACATACATACACACACATACATATTATATACAAACATATATATATATATATATATATACAAAATATGCATACATACACACGCACGTGTATATATATATATATATATTACAAACATACACACACACATATATATATATATATACATACACACACACATATATATATATATATACATATATGCATACATACATATACATACATGAATATATACATACATACCAGTTTTCGCCAACCATCTAACCCATACCAGCATGGAAAACAGCAATGATAGATATATATATATATATATATATTCTGTTGTATCTGGGGGGAGTCATTTTTTTTGTGCCTTATAATTTAAAACACTCACCGGTAAAATTTCCACTTATTTCTTATTTTTATTTTACTAAAATTTTCATTGCATCTTGCAACCTTTTCAATAGTCTTGAATATGCTTCAACACACGAACTCACATAAAGAATCTTGCATACCAAATCCCAAAACGATATATATATATATATATGTATACATGCACATACATAGATACATATACAAACACACACACATTCTATAAATAAGTATTTTCTTGGTAGTCTCTCAAGCCCAAGAAAGATGGTTCTGCAATTCATCACAGAACAACCTACACAGAACATCCGTTTATAGTGGTCAAATGTTTGTGATGTTCACGAGCTCACTGCTTCCAGCAAATCAACATTGCCTCTGGAGATACACAGTATGCCATACATCAAATGTCAAAGTGATATATATATAATATCTCTATATATGTGTGTGTGTGTGTGTGTGTGTGTGTATGTTTTTATGTTTTCCAGTTTCAGCTTTTTTTAATCATTATTTGTTTCAGCCATTAGACTACAGCTATGCTGGGGCAACACCTCGAGTTTTTAGTCGAATGCCTGGTACTTTTTCTATCAGTCCCTTTTGCCGAACTGCTAAGTTACAGGGATGCAAACACACCAACATGGGTTGTCAAGCAGTGGTGGGGGAACAAACACAGACACAAAGACACACTCACGTACATACATATATATATATATATACATATGATGGGCTTCTTTCAGTTTTCATCTACCAAATCCACTCACAAGGCTTTGGTCAGCCCAAGGCTATAGTAGAAGACACTTGTCCAAGGTGCCATGCAGTGAGACTGAACCCAAAACCATGTGGTTGAGACGCAAGCTTCTTATCACACAGCCATGCCTGCACCTATATCACCATCATTATTCAACAGCCGTTGTCCATGCTGGTATGGTTTGGACAGTTTGACCAGGGATGTCAAGCTGGAAAGCTGCACCAAACTCCAGTCTGATTTGGCATGATTTTCTACGGCTGGATGCCCTTCCTGATGCCAACCACTCCAAGAATGTAATGGGTGCTTTTACGTGTTACTGGCATGGTTGCCATTCGCGTGACACCAGAATCTGTCACAACTGCAATTGCATGGTTCCAGATTTAGTCCCACTGCATCACACCTTGAGCAAGTGTCTCCTACTATAGCCTCGGGCTGACCAAAGCCTTGAGTGGATTTGGTAGATGGAAAACTGAAAGAAGACCATCGTGTGTATGTGTGTGTGTGTCTGTGTTCATCCGCCCACCATCGCTTGACAACCAATGTTGGTGTGTTTATGCCCCCGTAACTTAAGAGTTCGGCAAAAGAGACCAATAGAATAAGTACTAGGCTTACAAAGAATAAGTCCTGGGGTCGATTTGTTCAACTAAAGGCAATGCTTCAGCATGGCAGCAATCAAGATGCCTGAAAAGAATATATTATATCACTTGACTAACTTTCACCCTGTTCTTATCAAGGTCACGAGTACATCCAGAATTCCTTAATATTGCTTGTCAAAGGAATCGGCTGATATTCTTGTATATTGCGTTTCAAACCCTGACTGAGTTCACTGAGTCTTTCATCCCCCTGGGGGTCCATAAAAGACGGGCACCAATGAAGTATTGGTGTCGATGTAATTGATGATACAAAACCTTTGTCCCTACAAATATGTGTCAACTTGGACCTATATTATGAATCAATATCATTTACATAAAGATATTACAGTTGCCATGGAGACTGTATTGATTAGAGGGGGAGTAGAGGAAACCAGTAAGGGGTGGATGGGTGGACAAAAAGCACAACAAAAGGAGGCGATAAAAATTAATCAATATCCACCCATGTCAAACCCATTAAAGCATGGGAAAACAGAGGCGGAGGTGGAGGTGGTGGCCTACATTTATCTAGTCATTCATATAGAATGGAATACCAGCATTATTATTATTATTATTATTATTATTATTATTGTTATTATTAAGTTAGCAAGCTGGCAGAATTGTTAGCACGCTGTGAAAAATGCTTAATGGTATTTCATCTGTCCTTTATGTTCTGAGTTCAAATTCCGCTGAGGTCGACTTTGCCTTTCATCCTTTCGGGGGTCGATGAAATAAGTGCCATCAGATAAAAGGGTTCATGCAGTGCCACATAAAAAGCGCCTGTGTGGCACCACATGAAAGGACCCACATGGTGCCACATGAAAAAGCATCCATGTGGTGTCACGTAAAATTACTCATGTGACATCACGTAAAAGCACCCATGCAGACCCACATTAAAGTGCCCGTGCAGTGCCACCCAACAGCACCTAGCACACTCTGTAAAGGGGTTGGCGTT
>NC_043017.1:4915483-4922983 GCF_006345805.1 Octopus sinensis | reverse complement strand
TGGTTATGGAGACTGATAGCATGGTGATGCACCAGTCTAACGCATGCAGCTGCACATGGATTCTGACGTTAAGAGCATAATCAGTTTGAAGGTGGAACCAGGAAGACTTCGTTAAACTCACTATCTCGTTACAATTGGAATCTTTGATAGTGCCTGCCAACATAAATATTCTCTCTTTAGGCACACACTTGCATCAGTCACATGCACATACACATACATAGTTGTGTATGTATGTATGTATGTATATGTATGTGTATATATATATATATATATATATATATATATATATATATATATATATATATATATATACACACATATTTAAATACATCTATACACACACACATTTAAACACACATCTACATATATATACACACGTATATTTATACATATTTAAACACTCTATATATATATATATATATATATATTATATATACAGCACAAACACACACATATACATATTCAAACACTTTATATATATTATATATATATATATATATACACACACACACGTGTATGTGATTACATACACTTACACATATATGACTGTATATACAGGACTATACAAACATATATATACTTTCAAATATATATATGTATATTTATAGATACACATACAAAAACATATACATGTGTGTGTGTGAGTGTGTGTATATATATATATATATATATATATATATTCATACACATATACACACATATATATACATGTCTGTGTGTATACATATACAAACACAAACACACCTATACAGGTACATACACACATGCTCATTAAGATACATAGTATATATATGTACACACACACACACACCTGTCTCTGCATGTATGGGATGGTGGTGTCGATGTTAAATACCTGGTGTATTTGTTTAAAATAATAAAATCTGAAATGATAAAAAAAAATGCTAAACAATATGTTACCAAGGTAACATAATTAGAGGTAATTGGACGGGGGGGTTTGTAGTGAGATTACTAAAGGGGCTTTTTTTATGGTATTCCTGTTTGCTTCCCAACCACATGGTTTTAGGTTCAATCCCACTGTGTGGCACCGTGGGTAAGGGTCTTCTACTGTAGCCTCAGGCCAACCAAAGCCTTGTGGGAAACTGAAAGAAGCCCATCGTATATATATATATATATATGTGTGTGTGTGTGTATGTATATATGTATATGTTTATGTGTGTCCCTGTGTCAGTATGATAACTGATGGTGGTGCGTTTACGTCTCTGTAACTTAGCAATTCAGCAAAAGAGGCCGATAGAATAAGTACTAGACTTACAAAGAATAAGTCCTGGGGTCGATTTCTTCAACTAGAACCCTTTAAGGCAATGCTTCAACATGGCCACAGTCAAATGACTGAAAAAACAAAAGAATAAAATTGATATGCAGTTGATTGACAGAATATTTCTGAAGTAATCTGGATAAAGATTTACCTATCCATAAGTAATTTGAATAAAGACTTACCTATCCATAAGTAATTTGAATAAAGACTTACCTATCCATAAGTAATTTGAATAAAGACTTACCTATCCATAAGTAATTTGAATAAAGATTTACCTATCCGTAAGTAATTTGAATAAAGACTTACCTATTCATAAGTAATTTGAATAAAGACTTACCTATCCATAAGTAATTTGAATAAAGACTTACCTATTCTTAAGTAATTTGGATAAAGATTTACTGAGATTGCTACAGTAGACGGAATGTGTGTGTATGTATGTATGTATGATGTGTGTATATATATATATATATATATAAATATATTATATATATATACGGGGAGCTTTATGAAAATAAACAAAAGACGAAGGCAGGTGGAATACAAACAAACAATTGTATTAGTATGGCGCTCAGGAATATAAATAAAACAAGTCTTTTACGTTTCGAGCCTACGCTCTTCAACAGAAAGATACACAGAAAAGAAACACAGAGAGAAACAAGGAGAGAAAAAAAATTGCGTGCAGAAGCTAGCGAATCAACATGGCGATCTATATATATATGGCGATCTATATATGATATTTATTTGTGTGTGTCATTGTGTTTGTGTTTGTCCTCCATCACCACCACTGCTTGACAACTGGTGTTGGTGTGTTTGTGTCCTGGTAACTTAACAGTTTAGCAAAAGAGACCAACAGAATAAGTATCAGGTTAAAAAAAAAATAAGTATGGCAGGCGGGGGTGGTGGGGGGTCACTTCGTTTGACTAAGATCAAGGTGGTGCCCCAGCATGGCCACAGTCTAATGACTGAAACAAGCAAAAGACTATGAATATATACCACCCAACGTGTGGTACACCATGCACCTGTTCAGGTATTGTCGATTTGATGGAGAGAGTAAGTTAATGAGTGGTACAAACATTTGACCCCTATGAACAAATCATAGGTGCAGGTCATTTGACAAATGCTAAACGCTCATATATCGTCTTTGACAGGAGAATCCATCACATATATATATATGTACAGATATCTCTTTGAAGCCAGTTCCAAAGACAGCTTTATAACTGGCAAAACCCAGTAAATATTTTCTTCTTATCAGCAAAAATATTAATTATCATAAATATAAAAAAAAAGCATTTTTGGCTCATAAATTATTAGCAATATTCCTCTGGTGGTTAGAATATTTATGTAGTTTGAAGATCCATCTGGTTTGGAATGGAGAGAGTACAAGGAATTGGTTAAAGCAACAAGCAGAAAATTAGCTTTAACCACATTAGTTTCTCTGGTTGTATGAAGCTAAACATCACGAAGGAACAAGTAGATTTCTTGTAATTCCTTCTATTGTTTATGCTGTGTGGGAACCAATTTGTCAAAGAATAGACTTAACATTTCTTTTCCATCATGCTGGCAGGGTGTAAAGAGCACCATCCAAGCGTGATCGCTGCCAGAGCGGCTAACCAGTGGCACTTAAATGGCACCATTCGAATGTGATCATTACCAACGTTGGCTTACTGGCACTTGTGCCCGTGCTAGTAGGGTGCCAAGAGCACCATCCGAGTGTGATCGTTGCCAGAGCGGCTAACTGGCTTCCATGCCGGTGGCACATAAAAGGCACTATTCGAGCGTGAGTGTTACCAGGTGTTACCAGGTGGCATGTGTAAAAAGATTCGAGTGAGGTCGTTGCCAGTACTGCCTGACTGGCCCCCATGCCGGTTGCACATAAAAAGCACCCACTACACTCTCGGAGTGGTTGGCATTAGGAAGGGTATCCAGCTGTAGAAACTCTGCTAGATAAGACTGGGACCTGGTGCAGCCATCTGGTTCGCCAGCCCTTAGTCAAAATCATCCAACCCATGCTAGCATGGAAAGCAGACGTTAAACGATGATGATGATAAATGTCAACCAACAACCTCATGAAACCTTCACTAGTCCTGGGGCCAATTTGTTTGACTAAAAATCTTTGAGGCAGTACTCCAGCAGGGCCACTAACGATTCTACCAGCTCACAGCCTTAATGATTTCTAAAATAATGAAATCATCATTCATCATCATCATCATCGTTTAACGTCCGCTTTCCATGCTAGCATGGGTTGGACGGTTCGACTGGGGTCTGGGAAGCCTGAAGGCTGCACCAGGCCAGTCAGATCTGGCAGTGTTTCTACAGCTGGATGCCCTTCCTAACGCCAACCACTCCGAGAGTGTAGTGGGTGATTTTATGTGCCACCGACACAGGTGCCAGACAAGGCTGGTGAACGGCCACGCTCGGATGGTGTTTTTTACGTGCCACTTTAGATCAGGTTTCAACCGGAGAACTATGGGGCAAGTTGGGCTGATTAATTAAGAGATACTGGATAATTGATGAGTAATAATTATAATCATCAGATTAATAATTTTGTGTTCTAATTCAGGATTAATTGGAACCATCAGCCTGATATTTCTATAAAGCCAATTGTATTAACAGTGTGTACTTCATCATCATCGTTTAATGTCTGCTTTCCATGCTGGCATGGGTTGGACGGTTTGACTGAGGACTGATGAGCCAGAGGCTGCACCAGGCTCAATCTGATCAGGCAAAGTTTCTACAGTTGGATGCCCTTCCTAATGCCAACCACTCCGAGAGTGTAGTGGGTGCTTTTATGTTACGCCGGCACGAGGGCCAGTCAGGCTGTTCTGGCAACGACCACGCTCAAATGGTGCTTTTTATGTGTTACTGGCACGGGAGCCAGTCCAGCGGCACTCACAACAGCCATGCTCAAATGTTGTTTTTCACGTGCCACTGGTGCATGTGCTAAGAAGACGCTGGCAACAATCACGCTCAAATGGTGCTTTTCACGTGTCACCAGCACAGGAGTCAATCTGTGACCCAGGCAACAATCATGCTCAGATGTGCTTTTAAGGTTCCACTGGTACGAGTTGAATCATGTGGTACTGTCATTGGCCCCATCAGCGATTTTATATATTACTACTTTTCTACAGAGTTAGTTTTATGTGTAACTGCTACTTCTACAGTACCAGTTGTATGACTACAGGGTGTTCTTTAACATTTACATACCTTGCTTACTACTTATGCAGAGCCACTTGTATGAACATCATGTAACTACTACCTCTACAGAGCCACTTATATGAACATTGTGTAACTGTTACTTCTGCAGAGTCTGTTGTATGAACATAATGTAACTACTACCTATACAGATTCACTTGTATGAACATCCTGTAACTGTTACTCCTACAGAGCCAGTTGTATGAACATCACGTAACTGCTTTTACAGAGCCAGTTGTATGAATAGTGCAACTGTTACTTCTGCAGAGCCACTTGTATGAACACGGTGTAACTGCTCTTACAGAGCCACTTGTATGAACACAGTACTTTAACATTACATACCTGTTACTTCTACAGAGCCAGTTGCATGAATACGCTGTGTTATGTAACTCTTTTACTTGTTTCAGTCATTTGACCGTGGCCATGCTGGAGCACCAACTTAAAGGGTTTCAATCAAAGAAATTGACCCCAGGAATTATTCTTTGTAAGCCTAGTACATATGTTATCAGTCTCTTTTTTGCTGAGCCACTAAGTTACAGGGATGTAAACACACTAACATCGGTTGTCAAGTGATGGTTCGGGAGACAAACACACACACACACACACACACATATATATATATTATATATACATATATGACAGACTTCTTACAGTTTCCATCTACTAAATCCATTCACAAGGCTTTGGTCAACCCAAGGCTATAGAAGAAAACACTAACCCATGGTACCACACAGTGAGACTGAACCCGGAACCATGCGGTTGAGAAGCACTAACTTAGCAACTTCACCATGCAACATTTTGAATCAGATTCTACAAAAACAATGCTGCTTCATCTGCTTCTGAAATTCCATCTGACAACACAGACATCATTCTGCCGTTCACCATTATGCAAATTAAGCTCCTCGTTTGAGTCACTTTCACAATGACAGTCACACTATCCCAGTGTTAGCACAATCAAACACACCTGTTCTTCTCACCTGATCTATTTGCATACAGTCAATTGCATGGGGTTAATACAGGTGTAAGAGATTGAAACCAGGGAAAATGGCCAACACTTTGGATATTGATCAGCCATAACTTGCAGTTATTTAATTTGGATAACTTTACTTTCAGATACGCTTTAACACTCACTTATTTGCTATTCTGTTTTATTTTTTAATCACTGCCATCGTTATTGTTGTTGTTGTTGTCGTCATTCCCACCATCATAGATCTCGTCATAATCACCATCATCATTATCATCATCGTGATCATCATTCTCACCATCATCATTAACCCATCACCAACCCATCATCATTACAATTATTTTCACCATCATCATAAGTATCACTGTATATCTTTGTATGTGTGTGTGTATATATATGTATATATAATCACCATCATAATGTGCTTGTGTGTATAATGTATATGTGTGTGTGTATGTGTGTGTGTGTATATATATATATATATATATATATATATATATAAAATCACCATCATCATAATGTGCTTGTGTGTATAATATATGTGTGCGTGTGTGTGTGTGTGTGTATGTAATCACCATCATCATCATTATTATTTTTATTCTCATCACCATCATCACAATCAACATTGTCATAATCAACATCATTTTCATTCCCATCATCATCATCAGCAGCACTATCATCTTCACCACCACCACCTCAATCATCATCATCATCATCATCCTCTCCGATGGCCACCACTATTGCTATCGAATAACACAAGCACAGACAGACCTACTCATTCCGACTACAATATTAATGTCCACTCTCTCTCTAAACAACTCACCCCCAACACTACAAAAGTCACACCTTGTTAATAAATAATACAGTTTCTATCAGATTAGTTCTTATTTCACCATTAAAACCATTCCTTCCATGGCCACTACCACTACATGCAAGCACATATTTGCACATACATAAACACACACAGACACACACACACACATAAAACACATGCATACACATACACACTCATCCATTCCCTTCATGACTGCCACACGCATGCACACACACACCTCATCCTGCCATTCCTTCCATGACCACCATCACTGCATATATACACACATACACATACACACACACACACACACATTCTCCTCCGTTCCCTTCATGACCATTGCCCCTACACATACACATCTGAACATACATGCATGCACACGTGCACACACACACACACCTCATCCTGCCATTCCTTCCATGACCACCATCACTGCATATGCACACACACACACATTCTCTTCCATTCCCTCCATGACCATTGCCACTACATATACACTCTGAACATGCATGCACACACACACACACACACACACACACACACATGCATGCATACACACACCTACTTCTACCAGTCTTTTGATGCACATGACATTCCTCACTGCACATGACATTCCCTCCATGACCACCACAACTACACCATGCATGCACATGCACAAAGAAACACCTGCTTGTTCATTCCTTCCATAGTAACCACTACATATATCTATCTATCCCCCTATCTCTTCTACCACCACACACACACAACACATGCACCTATTCTTCGATTCCTACCACGACCACCACCACCACACTCAAATCTTTTCAATTCTTTATGGCCAGCACATACAAAACTTTTCTATTCTCTTAGTGACCACCACACACACACACACACCACACACTTCCAACCCTATCACAACATACTCCTTTCCTTCCATAGCAACCACCACTGCCACTACCACACCAACACACATATTTCAGTAAGAGATATAAAACACATGACCTGAATGAATGCCTCTACTTCTTTAGTCTTCCTCGGAGAGAAGAAACAGACTTTGTGTTTCGCTAAAATAAACTTTCGTCAGGTGAAATATAGCAGATATATACATCACCTTTAGCTGGGTGTAAACATGTGTAAATGTACATTGGTGCATGCAGGTGTGTGTGTGTGTGTGTGTGTGTGCATAGGCATGTAGCGTGTATTTATGTTGCTACATGTGTCTTATGTGGGCATATGTATGTATGTGTGTGTGTGTGTGTATACACATATATATAT
>NC_043017.1:4900483-4910483 GCF_006345805.1 Octopus sinensis | reverse complement strand
CTGCCTGGTTTATTATTATTATTATTATTATTATTAGTAGTAGTAGTAGTAGTAGTAGCAGCAGTAGTAAGGCAGCAGTCATTAGCATGACAGACAAAATGCTTTGCAGCAATTTTTCTGTTTCCTTACATTCTGAATTCAAATTCCACCCAGGCTGACTTTGCCTTTCATCCTTCTGGGGGGTTGATAAAGTAAGTACCAGTTACGCACTGGGGTCAATGCAATCGACCAGCTCCCTCCCCAAAATTTTCAGGCCTTGCGCCTATTGTAGAAAGGAATCATTGCCATTATTATTTTTATTATTCATTATTATTATATTATTATTATTATTATTATTATTATTATTATTATTCAATAGTATAATTATTATTATTATTATTATTATTATATATTATTATTATTATTATCATTATTATCATTATGATTATTCTTGTTGACATTTTCACTAATACTCTACCAAAACTGTGTTTTAGGATTCTGATAATGATGTGTTAATTCCCAGCAGACTTATTTGCAAAAAGAAAAAAAAAATTCTTTTTAAAAGTTATTTTGACTGCTGGGTGTCTGGAACATTGCACAAGAGAAGTATCAAATAACCAACAAATACATTTGACATTGTGAAATCAATAAAACTTTCTTAATTTGAAAATCAATTAATTGTAAATATAAATATATTCATTATTTAAAAGTCAAACAGAAGATGATCTTTACAGAAAGAGAAACAGAACCGCTTTTTTCCATTTTTTTTTTTTCTATTTTGGTTCTGTCTCTTGAAATTAAAAATATATGTCGATACATGCACACACATACACACACACACACACACACAGATGAGTAGGTGTAGGCATGGTTGTGTGGTTAAGAAATTTGCTTCTTAACCAACTACATGGTTCCAGGTTCAGTCCCACAGCAGGTCACTTTGGCACGTGTCTCCTACAATGATCCCAAGCCAGTCAAGTCTTAAGAATGGGTTTGGCAGACAGAAACTGTAAGCCTAAGTGTCGTAAAGCCCTTTACAGTACCAGTTTCTTCCCTCGCACCTCTGAACTTTGGCATTCCCTTCCAAAGTCTTGTTTTCCTCTTCAATATGTCCTCCTCCAGTCTTTTAAGTCTAATGTACATCGTCCCCTATTGACTTCTGTCTCGCATCCATTTTATCCTAGTAGCTCTTAGGTTTTCAGTGGTCTAAGGACCTTGTAATGAGCGTATATGTTTGTGTGTCTGTGTTTGTCTCCCCAACATTGCTTAACAACCGATGCTGGTGTGTTTACATCCCTGTAACTTAGCGGTTCGGCAAAAGAGACTGATAGAATAAGTACTAGGCTTACAAAGAATAAGTCCTGGGGTCAGTTTGCTCGACTAAAGGCGGTGCTCCAGCATGGCCACAGGCAAATGACCGAAACAAGTAAAAGAGTAAATTAGTAAAAGAGATATACACACACACGTTTGTGTGTGTATACACATACATGTGTGTTTACACATACATGTGTGCATACATATATATATTATGCATATATATATATGTATGTATGTATGTATGTATATATATGTGTGTGTGTGTATGTATGTATGTGTGTGTGTGTGTGTGTGAGTGTGTGTATTTATATACAGATATCTCCCAGAATCTGCCTGGCTTTAAAACGTTTACAGCTAACCAAAGCACTGGCAGCAAATGGGAAGAATCTGCTATCAGAATGTTTTACAGATTGCAGTGTCTCTTGGCAGAGGTACAGTAACGGTGCAGAGTCGTAACAGACTGGAAGCAGCTACATATGAATATAGATTTATGATTATATTGACCGATACATCTATAATCTCTCAGATTAAATAATTGACAGCAATAAACAGGAATAATTTCCAGGGGATTCCATACTAAATCATTCTTTCACTGTTTCAATATTATTGATTCTGTTTATTCACCAAGGAATTTTATAAAGTAGGAGAATGAGCTTGAGTGACCTTCATGGCTTTTACTAGGGTATTACTTGCTAATATGGTGTGTGTAGGGTCAGATGTGGAGTTAATTAACTGACCAGAGGTATGTGTCATTGACTGTTGAGTTAGAGTTGATTTCAGATGGGGCCTACACAACGAAGTGAGCTCTGTGCTAAAAGCCAACAAAGCATTCATGAACAAATGACTGATAGAGTCTGTATGCAATTATTTGACTGGCTAGATATAATAGCTAAATTACCTTCAAATCACATCCTTTCATCTTAAAAGAAAATAAAAAAAGATTAAGCAGAGCAGTCTGAATAAAAGACGGAATGGTCATATCTGGCATGCACTTAAATCTACTTGACAACAATGGCGTCATCATTACTTATAACAACAGCAACAGCAGTAACAACCTCTTTGCTAGAAATAATAGCTAAACTTTACTTGCATCATAGCCTATCATCTGAAAATTAGAAGAACACACTGATTAAAGTAGTCCTAGATAGACTATGTGTAAATGATATTAGAGATGGTCTTAGCTGTTATGACACCGATCAGAATTCAGCTAGATCAGGGCTGGCCAGGGGTTAAAAAAACAACACTCCTCAATTTAACAGTGCTGCTGAATGTACAAAACCGTGAACCATGTGACCAGTTGGCACTGAGAAGGGTCAAATATCTAAACATGGACACATATAGGTGTGGTTGTGTGGTAAGAAGTTTACTTCCCAACCACATGGTTCTAGGTTCAGTCCTACTTTGAGACACCTTGGGCTATAGTCTCAGGCCAACCAAAGCCTTGTGAATGGATTTGGTAGATGGAAACTGAAAGAAGTCTGTCATACATATATACAGACTTATACGTACAGACATGACGGACTGTTCCGTCAAAGACAATGTATGACGGTTCAGCTTTTGCTGAATGACCTCCACAAATGATTTGTTTATAAGGATCAGATTCTCATGCCACACCTTAGCTCACTCCCTCCATTAAATCAACGTTACCTGGACAGGTGCACAGTGTACCATGCATCAGGGGTCGAAGGGATCACAGAGCAACACAAGATGAAGTGTTTTGCTCAAGAACACAACACAATAACCCAGTCTCGGAATTGATCTCACGATCTAGCAATTGTGAGTGCAACACCCTAACCACTAGGCCATGTACACTCAATTATATATACTAACACACGCATATGTGAATATATATATATATATATATATATATATGATTTATTTATATGCGTGTGTGTGAATAAATATATATATATATGTATGTATAATATATATATGTATATATATATATATATATATATATATATATAATATATATATATATATATATATATATACATGTATATAAAGTTAATCCAAACATGAAAATACAAAGAAAAAAAACACAACAACGTGAGGACGTGGAACAAATATAGAATTATTGGATGCTCAGAAGGAAGGGAAGAAGGAGGGCTTTACGTTTCGAGCGGAGCTCTTCGTCAGAAACATAGGAAAAGGAAAGATCCAAAGAAGGGAAGACGGAGGAAAAAATCGCCAACGGTACACACGTGGTCACATTTTGAAATATGTATATGTATGTATGTATGTATATATTATATATATAAATGTATGTATAATATATATATTATATATGTATATATTATATATATGTGTGTGTGTGTATGTATATATTATCTATATATTATATATTTATTATAGATATATATTATTTACATATATTTATATGTATGTGAGAGAGTGTGTGTGCGTGTGTGTCCTTGTCTGGACATCATGTGATAGTTGTAAATGATTGTCACTGTCATACAAGCAGTGTCGGTCATTTCCAATCTTCCATTGAAACATGGTGATGGTCAGCGAAAAAAAAGTACCTCTGGCTGTAGAAAACCTGCCGCAATTAAAACTCCATACTACCCAAACAAGCATAGAAAAGTGAACAGTAAAATGATGATGATGATGATGATGATGATGCTCCTAGCAGGTGAAAATTATAAAGAGTGAACTATTTCAAGGGAGATAACTGTGCTGACCCAAAAATTCATTCCAAATACAATTTCTCAAATAAACTTTGCTGAAAATATTTACATAATGTTCAATAAAAATCTAACCTGGACAAGTCACAGCTGTTATTAACGAGCTTTTATTATTTATTATATTGAACAGCAAACAAAACGTTTCAGGTATGTTTGTCTGAGTACATATCTATATACGTGTGTGTGTGTATTTATAAACACACACACCTTTATACATATACAGGACAAACAGTCATACAAGCACACACACACACACACACACACAGACAGACAGACAGACACACACAGATATAGGTTTGGCAATATACGGAGGGAAATGGAGTTTAAAATATTAATATACATGACTTTCGTGTTTTCTTACTTCAGTTATTATATTAGACTGTGGCCATGCTGGAGCACCGCTTTCAAAGATGTTCTAAGTCAAATGAATCAATCGAACCCTGTCTTTGCTGTTTTGAGGGTGTAAACAAACCAACACTGGTTGTTAAGTGGAGGGTGTGGACAAACACAGACACAAAGACACACACACGTATAAATATACAACGGGCTTCTTTCAGTTTCTGTTCCACCAAATCCTCTCACAAAGCTTTGGTCATTCCCAATGCTACTGTAAAAGACACTTGCCCAAGGTGCAACACAGCAGGATTGAACCCAGAACCATGTGGTTGGTAAGCAAGCTTCTTGATACACTGGCAGATGTTACAAAGTGATTCAAATGCTGTGAGCTTTGGTACATTGGCACTTATCAAGCCTGATAAATAATTTCAGCCAAATAACTTACACCCACGCACCCACACACATTTATAAAGGTGTGTGTGTGTGTGTGCATGCATGTGTGTATATAAATATGTGTGTGTGTATATATATATATATATGTGTGTGTGCAAGAGAGACGACTGCACTGGTATGGTCATGTGGTGAGAACGGATGACGATAGCATTGTGCAAAAGTGCCACACCCTAGCAGTTAAGGAAACCTGTAGAAGAGGTAGACCCAGGAAGACCTGGGATGAAGTGGTGAAGCATGGCCTTCGAACATTAGGCCTCACCGAGGCAATGACTAGTGACCGATGCCTTTGGGAATATGCTGTGCTTGAGAACACCCGGCAAGCCAAATGAGACCATAACCCGTGGCCTATGCCAGGGGTGTAACCAGCCTACTTATGCATACCTTTCCTTCCTTGGACACTAAACTCTGCTTGCGAAGACCTGTTGAGGCAAGTAAAATCAAAATCAAATTCGATGACTGGCATCCGTGCTAGTGGAGCACTAAGAACACCATCTGAGCATAATCGTTGTCAGAGCAGCTAACTGGCTTCCATGCCGATGGCACATAAAAAGCACCAGCATTATCAGCGTTGCCTCACTGGCACGTGAACAAAACATTCAAGCAAGGTCGTTGCCAGTGCCGCTGGACTGGCTCCCGTGCAGGTGGCACATAAAAAACACCATTTGAGCGTGGCCGTTGCCAGTACCGCTTGACTGGCCCTCGTGCTGGTGGCATGTAAAAGCACCCACTACACTCACAGAGTGGTTGGCATTAGGAAGGGCATCAAGCTGTAGAAACTCTGCCAGATCAGATTGGAGCCTAGTGCAGCCATCTGGTTCACCAGTCCTCAGTCTAATTGTCCAACCCATGCTAGCATGGAAAGCAGAGGTTAAATGATGATGATGATGTATGTATATATATATGTGTATGTATGCTCACATGGGTGCTTGTAAATGCATATAGTACTACATAGATGCATCTACATACATGGGCGTGTGTGTGTGTGTGTATGCATGTGTTCTATTATTTCTTCCCTAGTTCAAGCCAATGGACCGTGACCATACTGGAGCACTACACAGCAGCACAAATAACTAACACATTTACTATGACATATATGTACGTGTAGACACATGCGTGTGTGTGTGTGTGTGTGTACACACATGAGTATGTGTTTGTATATGCGTGAGTGTCGGTGTACTTTTATTGTTTCACTGGTTCCAATCACTGAACCACGGTCATGCTGGAGCAACCCTTTCAAAGATTTTTAGCCAATAAATTTGCTACTAGAATATATTGTAGTCTGATGCTTATTGTATTGATCTTCGCTTATTGAACTGTGAAGTTGTGTGACATGAAGGAACAAAAGAGAAATAACGAAATAAATGTAAGTACACACACACACACACACACACACATAAATAAAAGCACACATACATGTTTGTGTGTATGTGACTGTGTGTATGTGTGTGTATATATATATATATTTCTGCATACATGTAAGTATACATATGTGTATGTTGTGTGTATATATACAGGTGCAGGAGTGGCTGTGTGGTAAGTAGCTTGCTTACCAACCACATTGTTCCAGATTCAGTCCCACTGTGTGGCACCTTGGGCAAGTGACTTCTACTACAGCCTCGGGCCGACCAAAGCCTTGTGAGTGGATTTGGTAGATGGAAACTGAAAGAAGGTCATCGTATATATATATATGTGTGTGTGTGTGTGTATGTTTGTCGTTTGTCTGTGTTTATCTCCCCACCATCGCTTGACAACCGATGTTGGCGTGTTTATGTCCCCGTCACCTAGCGGTTCGGCAAAAAGAGACTGATAGAAAAAGTACTAGGCTAACAATGAATAAGTCCTGGGGTCGACTTATTCAACTAAAGGTGGTGCTCCAGCATAGCCACAGTCAAACGACTGAAACAAGCAAAAGAGTATATATATATATATATATGATGTATATATATATATTTATTTCTGTTCTTTTTCTTGTTTTGACTGCGGCCATGCTGGAGCACAGCTTTTAGTTGAGCAAATCGACACCAGGACTTATTCTTTGTAAGCCTAGTACTTATTCTATCAGTCTCTTTTCACCAAACCGCTAAGTGACAGGGACATAAACACACCAACATCGGTTGTGAAGTGATGGTGGGGAGACAAACACAGACACACAAATATACACACACACACACACACATATATATTATATATATATATATATATATATATATATATATATACGACGGGCTTCTTTCAGTTTCCGTCTGCCACATCCACTCACATGGCTTTGGTCAGCCCAAGGCTATAGTAGAAGACACTTGCCCAACGTGTTACACAGTGGGACTGAACCCAGAACCATGTGGTTAGTAAGCAAGCTACTTACTACACTGCCACTCCTGCACCTATATATATATATATCAAATGGAAATTGTAGTTGTGATACCTATGCTGGTGGCACGTAAAGAGCACCATCCAAACGTGGCCAATGCCAGCGCGCCTTGACTGTCTTCTGTGACAGTGGCACGTAAAAGGCACCAACCGATCGTGGCTGCTACCAGCCTCCCCTGGCATCTGTGCGGGTGGCACGTAAAAAGCACCTACTACACTCACGGAGTGGTTGGCGTTAGGAAGGGCATCCAGCTGTAGAAACACTGCCAGATCAGACTGGAGTCTGGTGCAGCCTTCTGGCTTCCCAGACCCCGGTCGAACCATCCAACCCGTGCTAGCACGTAAAACGGATGTTAAACGATGATGATGATGATGATGATGATATATATATATATATATATATACAGAGAGAGAGAGAGAGAGGTATGCTGTGTATGTGTATGAAAGTTAATGGTTTAGGAAAAAAAGAGAGATAAGTGGAGTAAAAGTAACTATTATACTGAAGAGAAACAGCTGTATTTTGATATAAACAGTAGGAGAGTGTGTGTACGTGTAATACATGTGTGTGCATCTGGGTGTGTGTGTATGTACACACACACGTGTGCGAATGTTATTTAGTAGAAGAGTGAATTTCATTAACCAGACACTGTGATAGGAATGATACTCCATGCTTTGTATTGTATGTACACACACACACACGTGTGTGTGTATGTGTGCATATATATGTGTCTGTATGTATGTGCATATATACATACATACGTATGTATGCATCCATATATATGTATGTGCATGTATGTATGTATTTATTTATGCATGTATAGTTGGGTACCTGGGTGAGAGGGTGCATACGTGTATCAGAAAGTATTCACGTGTGGATGCGTGTGTGTATATATATTCTTCTATTGGTTTCAGCTAGAGGTTGTGGCCATGCTGTGGCACAACACTTTAAAAAAATCCTGAAGGTTCCGCTTACAACATCTGGATATGTGAATGGACACCACGTGTATAGAAATAGAAATACATACATACATACATATATATATATATATATATATATATATATATATGTATATATTATATATATATACTGTGAAAATTACAAGGGTTGAAAATTTAGAAGAATTTCATACCAGTGGTTAGCATGTGGCTTGGGTTTGGCTGCCCTCTCTAGTATGTAAGGCATCCTGTCAAGGGTCTTTTCTTTTGTGTATAAATACTATACGCATTATATGAAAGTGTGTGTGTGTGTGTGTATGTATATATATATATATATATATTATACCTACATAAAAATATGATACTAAAACCAATAAATTTTCTAAAAAATACAGTTCAAGACAAATACGAAAGTTCAGACAGCAACACTGCTGTAACAACCCCAATCCTTTCTAATTCAGGCAGAAGAAAGGGGCCAGCTGATTACATTCACCCCACTAGTTAACTGGTACTTCAGGTACTTCATCTTATCAACCCAAAAGGATGAAATGCATGACTGACTTGAACTGAATTTGAACACAAAACATTAAAACAGACAAAATACTGCTAAACCATTTTGTCCGATATGCTAACAATTCTGCCAGCTCACTGCCTTAATAATAATAATAATAACAATAATAATAACAATAACCCTTTCTACTAAAGGCACCAGACCTGGAATTTTGGGGAGAGAGGACAAGTCGATTACATTGACCCCAGTGCATAACTGGTACTCATTTCATTGACCCTGACAGTATATATATATATATATATATGTATATATACATATATATAAAGCCTGAAATTGGCAGGGGTGAGGGACAAGTCAGTTACATCAACCCCAGTGTGCAACTGGTACTTAATTTATCAACCCTGAAAGGATGAAAGGCAAAGTCGACCTCGGTGGAATTTGAACTCGGAACGTAAAGACGGATGAAATACAGCCAAGGATTTTGCCTGGCATGCTAACTATTCTGTCATCTCGCCACCCTTATAATAATAATCCTTTCTACTAAAGGCACAAGGCCTGAAATTTATTGAGAGGGGACTAGTCGGTTATATCGACCCCAGTGTTTCACTCATACTTAATTTAGCGACGCCGAGAGGAAAAATGGTGCAGTTGACCGCGATAGTATTTGAACTCAGGACATAAGAACAGGTAAAATGTTGCTATGCATTTTTGTCTGGTGTGTTACTGATTCTGCCAGCTCGCCTCCTGGCTATAGCAACAGGAATAGCAACAACAAACAAACGATGCTAAACAGGGTGCTACCAATACCAACGATACCTTTATCATGGATCACACTTCAATACTACCCAGAATAATAAATATCAATATCGTAACAATAAAAACAAACATAACATAATCCCAGTAACACCTTTATAATAACACCACCACAATAACAACAACAGTATCGTACCAATAACAACATCTTAACAACAATAATGCCATAACAACAATATAACTCCACCTTCCTCGACAACAACAACAACAACAACAGCAACAATCTCTAGCAATAATGAGACTTACCGAAAATTCCTTTTAGTAACTTTTGTATAATGAACATTTTGGTGGTGGTGGCCGTGGCTGCCACCATATCTTAAGGATCCAAGATGTACTGGATGTCAGACACATTTCACAGAGAACTGGGGTGGATGAGGAGCGAGGGAGGGGTAGATGGAGGGGGGGGGGAAGGTAGACGGGGTAGATGTAGTGGTGGTGGTGTGGTGGTGGAGTGCGTCAGCTGAATGGAACAGACTGTGTGGCAGGCAGATACGGTAGAACAATGATTAAATATGTGTGCATGTGTGTGTGTGTGTGTGTGCATATATATGTATATGGGAGTGTATATGTATATATATGTGTGTGTGTGTGTGTGTGTATG
>NC_043017.1:4885587-4900383 GCF_006345805.1 Octopus sinensis | reverse complement strand
TGTAATGGAATAATGATGGGAAGGTCATGGCTGGTATGACTCTACACACTCTCTTCCAGGGCCGAAACATTGCTGATTTGTAGAGTTATGTCAAACAACTATGGTCACATGTAAGATGGGTCCAGCTATCAACTGAGTCCATTGTAAAGATTACCAAAACAGTCAGGGCTGGATAAAGACCCCTACAGACCCTAAGCGCTTAAAAGATTTTGGTGCCCCCATAGATATGTAATTCAAAACATAAACAAAAATAAACCATAAAATAAATTTTTATTTTTCCTCCTCTTATTATTATTATTAGTTTTAGCAAACTAGACAAAATGCTTAGCAGGTATTTCACTCATTGCTACATTCCGAGTTCAAATTCCACCAAGGCTGACTTTGCCTTCCATTCTTGTGAGGTCGATAAATTAAGTACCAGTGAAATACTGGGGTCAATGTAATCAACTAGTCTCCCTCCCACCAAGTTTCAGGCATTATGCCTTTAGCAAAAAGCATTATTATTATTATTATTATTATTATTATTACTACCAGGATGACTACATCTACATCATCCCACCCACCCACCCTTTTCCCCCTTTTCTTAACCTTTGTATATTATTCTTAAACTCTTTTACTTGTTTCAGTCATTTGACTGTGGCCATGCTGGAGCACCGCCTTTAGTCAAACAAATCGACCCCAGAACTTATTATTATTATTATTGTTATTATTATTATCATTATCATTATTATTATTATCATTATTATTATTATCATTATTATTATCATTATTATTATTATTATCATTATTATTATTATCATTTTTATTATTATCATTATTATTATCATTATTATTATTATTATTATCATTATTATTATTATCATTATTATTATCATTATTATTATTATCATTATTATTATCATTATTATTTGTTGTTGTTGTTGTTGTTGTTGTTATTATTGCTGTTGTTTTAAACTTTAAAACCGTTCACCCAATGTGTCTGTCTCAAAACTGGATATAAAGATAAATGCTTTTCACAAAATCTGGCAAAAATATAAAAATATGAGAAAAAAAAAGCTAAAAAGACCTCCTCTCCACCACCACCCCTGCCCCCACACTTCACTTCCTTCCCTTCTTTCCTCCTATCTTTCGTCCTACAAAACACATCCATTAGGCTTCTTTCTTTCTTTCTTTCTTCTTTCTTTCTTTCTTTCTTTCTTTCTTTCTTTCTTTCTTTCTTTCTTTCTTTCTTTCTTTCTTTCTTTCTGAAAACAAACAAACAAACACACACAAAAGGAAAAAAAAAACCTATCGTTTGTTTTGTAGTAATAATTAAGAAATTAGTTATTTATTGATTGGAATAAGTTATGTTAACTAATTAGCAACAAATTATTTACTTGGGTGGTGGTGGTGGTAGGAGTGGAAAAAGAGGAGGAGGAGGAGTAGAAAGGAGGGAGGGGTGACAGAAATCAGCATAAAGCATGCATGAGTGGTTTCAACCACACTTGAGTACTTTGTATATATAATTAAATCACTTCACATAACTTACAGGGTGTATATGTGTGTATGCGCATATATGTGTGTCTGTGTATACACGCACAGACACACAGAAAGTTAAGTGGGATAGTTATGCGCATAAATCAAGACAAAAATCTGTTTTGTTTTGCAAAAGACAAAAAACAAGAGTTCTTTTGAAAAACTCTTGTGTCTAATCAAGCGTGAAGTCGACAATTACCAGACAAACAAAGAATAAAAACAAATTATCTTAACAAAGTGTGAATGCAATCATGCATGCCTAAACATATATGGGTTTCAAATTTTGGCACAAGGCCAGTAATTTCAGGGGCGGAGGGTAAGTTAATTATATCAATGCCACCAGCACTTGTCTGGTACTTTAGTTTATCGCTGCCCACCTCACCTGCCCCCACAAACAGATAAAAGGCAAAGTCGACCTGGGTAGGATTTGAACTCCACTCTTATATCTTTATTGCCCACAAGGGGCTAAACATAGAGGGGACAAACAATGACAGATAAAGGGATTAAGTCAATTACATCGACCCCAGTGTGTAACTGGTACTTTATGTATCGATCCCAAAAGGATGAAAGGCAGAGATGACCTCGGCAGAATTTGAACTCAGAACATAACGGCAGACGAAATACCACTAAGCATTTCGCCCACCTTTGCTAACATCTCTGCCAGCTTTGTCGCCTTTTTGAACTCCACTCTGCTGAGTGGTTGGTGTTAGGAAGGGCATCCAGCTGTAAAAATCATGCTAAGAGGGTCACAGAAGTCTGGTGCAGGCTTCGGCTTGTGAAACCATCCCAACCATGCTAGCATGGGAAGAGGATGTTAAACGATGATGATGGGTGTAAAGAGATAGAAGAGATTCGCTAATTACTTTACAGGGTATACGGACAATTTGTCGACAGACAGTTGGCTGACAGACAACTTACAGACAGGACAATTGGTCATATGGTGAAATCCTGTTGCCCGACGTAGGGTGTTCCAGCAGCCACCCTCTTGACCCAGGACTGCACAATCTCCTCCAGGCACTTGATGTAGGCCACCGTGTTGAGTCTGAGGCCATGTAAGAATTGTCTGTTGGCAAATTATCTGCACACGCTTTAAAGAGTGTGCTGGGTTATTTTTATTGAGGCGCCAGTACTAGTGAGGATGAGGATGCCTGGTGATCCGCTTGACAGAAGGGGTCCCCACTGCCCTAAAGCATTTCCATTTATTTAAGGTAACTGATCAAGTGGAATAGAAAGTGAATGGAGATGGTGCTAAGGTGAGAATAATAAGGAAAATAGATTGAGATGACAGCACGGAAAGAGAACTGGGAGAGACAGTGATGGCAAAGAGTGATGAGTGAGAGATTAAAGACAAAGTATAATGAGAAAAACAGTATCAATAGAGGGTAATGGAAGAGAGACAATAATGGCAGCTGCAAATTTGCAGGTAAGAAAGACAGAGAGAGAGAGAAATGAGAGAGAGAGAGAGAGAGCAAGAGATCAAAATTAGAGAGAGAGAGAAAGTGTGTAATGACATAGTATAATGTGAAAGACAGCAACAGCAGAGAGTAAAAGAAGAGAGACAATAATGGCAGTTACATATTTGCAGGTGAGAGAGACAGACAGACAGACTGATAGAGAGAGTGAGAGAAATAGAGAGAGAACAAGAGATTAAAATAAGAGAGAGAGAGAAAGTAATGACACAGTATGAGAAAGACAGCAACAGCAGAGAGTAAAGGAAGAGAGACAATAATGACAACAACATATTTCCAGGTAAGAGAGAGAGAGAGAGAGAGAGAGATGGATAGTTGTAAAAAATGTAATGGAGATTAGTAATGAGTGCTCCAGGGATGGGGGAGGAGACAAGATTGGTGACTAGCAGTATGGAGGCAAGGAGGAGCACATCACAAATGACAGCAGTGGTGGTGGTCGTGGTGGTGGTGGTCGTGGTGGTGGTGGTCGTGGTGGTGGTGGTAACGTTAGCAGAGAAGAAAATCTTGAAGAGCATCAATAAAAATCTTCCATCTGTGAGAAAATGGATGTCACATCTCAAAGACAGGGAATTCTATTGATTAAATATCAATGAGACATTCTCAACCATTTTCACTTTTCTGTGAGATTTGATGCTTTTTTCTATGAACCAGAGATTACTTTCCATAGAAAATAAAATTAACTTCTCCCATATTAAAAGAACTCTACTTAATTGTCATCTACAGATTAACAATCATCTTAGACTGCCAAACGCTTCTCAGAATGGTTTGACCAACATCACAGTCAGTCGACCAGCTAGAAATAGCAGCCAAATCTCTCATGAATAATACCATTGTCATCATTTATTTGTGTCCACTTTTCCCCTGCTTTCATAGATCAGACAGAATTTATTGTGGCAGATTTTCCTGTGGCCAGATGCCCTTCTGGTCACCAACCCTCACCTGTTTCCTGAGGAAGGTAATTCCCACCACCCATAACCAGGTATGTTTACATGAAAAATTAGAAATAAAGGACACCCCACCCCCGACTTGCATGATGGAGACACATATTTACAATTATGTGATGTCAAGCCTACACACACCTCTCCATACATACATACATACATACATACATATATATATAATATATATATATATATACTGTTGTGTCTGGGGAGAGTCATTTTCTTTTTGTGCCTTACCACTAAAATTTCCACTTTTTTCTTATTTTTATTTTCCTAAAATTTTCATTGCATCTTGCAACCTTTTCGATAGTCTTGACTCTATAAGGCACAAAAAGAAAATGACTCTCCCCAGACACAACAGAATATGCTTCAACACACAAACTCATATAAAGAATCTTGCAAACCAAATCATTACCGTATCCATTTTGAGATGTTCTGTGTTTCTTTCAGTTAATTTTAAATATAACAAAGAATTTAGTAAAATAATTTAGTCATCATTAAGCTAGTGTTAGGAGCACAAATTGTGACTAAGGTTTGGTGGGAGATTTTAATTCAGAACTTTTGAAAACAATACATTTCTACTACAGAACCAGAGGCAGTTTCAGCCGGGTTAGCACCAAAAAGGTTAATAAAAAAAATAATAATAATAACAATAATAATAGTAATAATAATAATAATAATAATAATAATAATAACTTCTGATCTTAACTGATTGGAAGTGTTATCATGTACATTGTTTTGTCTTGGTATAAAAGATGGGCTACAGCAAATATTCTGCTCAATACCACAGATTTGCTTGTCAGTTGTTTGACCTTAACCAGTTGAGCATGTCCCTTAGTGGCTGACGATATGTGCATCTCTGATCACGAGCAGAAGTAGTGGGGGAGCATCATAGCCATGTGTTGAGAGGGATTCTTTGGGATTTGAATAGTTCACCTCTGGAAACATGGGTGGTTCTTTCAACATCCTTAAGCAACCCTATTCAGGGACCGTTTGAGCGGGATGGGCTACTCAACCTGAAGAAAATTCTAACTGGGCCCCACCTGCAAGGTCATGTGCTGTTTATCTTGATATGAGATCACCATGTCGCGCACATATGGTTGTGATGCATGTGCCTGGTGTACCTTTATCAGACGGGTAGTCATGATGGGTATATTGGGCTTCGTATATTTTACCCCAGTGTCACTTTGATGGCATGAACTGCTCTCTCACTCAATAATAATAATAATAGACGTGATCCATCCAACATTTTGCACAGATTATAGGATTCATGATTTGCAGGGATAATTGGTTGCTATTTCTACCAGGCTGGTCAACCACATGATGGCACCACATTCATAATTGATTGGTCTTTGTTCTTGGAACAAACGAAGCATGAAATATATTAACAATTTCAAAAAATACTCCTTACTTTTTTAACTCTGGGCCTCACCCCTCATCATTCATCACTCACCATTCACCACTCACCATTTTACCAAATCATCACCATTCCTCCTCCATCTTTGAAAAAAATTAGTTGAATGTTTTGAAGAGAGATAAAGAAGGTTGGCCAAATTCCAGAAGATTTAAACTATTTATTATTTTTATTTAAATAATTTAACATTAACGATATCTGGTTTCATTGCTGCAACAGACCGAAGCGATTCCTTACAATTGGTTCATGCAACACTGCACAAGAACGGCAGCGAAAGAATGGCAATAAATGGCTATTATGGAAATGTAAAATTCTTGTTTACATGATTCTGAATAGGACAGTGGGACGATGATGATGATGATGGTGATGAGGGTGATGATGATGGTGGTGAGGATCATGGTAATGATGATGGTGATGATGATGGTGGTGGTGGTGATGATGATGATGGTGGTGATGATGATGATGATGGTGATGATGATGATGGTGGTGAGGATCGTGGTGATGGTGGGAGTGGTGGTGATGATGATGATGATGGTGGCGGTGGTAGTGGTGGTGGTGATGGTGGTGATCATGATGATGATGGTGGTGGTGGTGATTATGATGATACAATGATGATGATGGTAATGATGGTGATATGATGGTGATGATGATGATGACGATAGTGGTGGTGATGACAATGGTTGTGGCATACTATGATGGCGGTGGTAGGGGTCGGAGGCCACTGTGGTAGTGGTGCTGATACTGATGGTTAGAAATGATGACGATGGGATTGATGATGATGATGATGACAGTAACAGTGATATTGATGATGATGATTGCATCAGTTACATAATAACAAAAAAAAAAAAAAAAAAAATTGGAAATCAATAATCGATGAGGAAGGTTTCAACTTTACCGATAACCATTCTAGTAATGATGGTGATGATGATGATGATAACAACCATGATGATGAAGATGATTATGGTGATGTGGGAATGACGATGAGGATGATGGTGACTGTCAATGACGATGGCAATGATGATGATGATGATGGCGGTGGTGGTGATGACAATAACGATGATGATGACAGTGTATATATGTATGCATGTGTGTGTATATATATATATATCATCATCATCATCATCATCATCATTTAGCGTCCGTTTTCCATGCTAGCATGGGTTGGACGGTTCAACTGGGGTCTGGGGAGCCCGAAGGCTGCACCAGGCCAGTCAGATCTGGCAGTGTTTTCTAAGCTGGATGCCCTTCCTAACGCCAACCACTCCGAGAGTGTAGTGGGTGATTTTATGTGCCCCGACACAGGTGCCAGACGAGGCTGGCGAACGGCCACGCTCGGATGGTGTTTTTATTGCCACCACCGACACAGGTGCCAGACGAGGCTGGCAGACGGCCACGCTCGGATGGTGTTTTTTATGTGCCACCGACACAGGTGCCAGATGAGGCTGGCGGACGGCCACGATCGGATGGTGTTTGTTACGTCCCCAAAGCACGGAGGCCAGTCTATGCGGTACTGGCTACGGCCACGTTCGGATGATTTTCTTGTGTGCCACCGGCACTGGTACCACAAAGATACAAATTCTATTGATGTTCATCTATTTTGATTTGATTTGATTTGATTTTCACTTGCCTC
This sequence comes from Octopus sinensis, assembly GCF_006345805.1. Classification (NCBI taxonomy): domain Eukaryota; kingdom Metazoa; phylum Mollusca; class Cephalopoda; order Octopoda; family Octopodidae; genus Octopus; species Octopus sinensis. Next base: position 4,893,414 of record NC_043017.1, on the reverse strand, counting down.
AACAGGTCTTCACAAGTGTCACAAGAAGGAAGGTATGCACAGGTGGACTGACTACGTCGCAGGTAGGGGCCACGGTTTATGGCCTGACTAGTCTTGCCGGGTCTTCGGATGGTGTTTTATGTGCCACCACACAGGTGCCAGATGAGGCTGGCGAACGGCCACGATCGGATGGTGTTTGTTACGTGCCCACAGCACGGAGGCCAGTCGATGCGGTACTGGCTACGGCCACGTTCGGATGGTTTTCTTGTGTGCCACCGGCACTGGTACCACAAAGATACAAATTCCATTGATGTTCATCTATTTTGATTTGATTTGATATACATATATATATATATATAGACATGTGTGTGACTTTGTGTCTGTTTGTCCCCTACCACCATCTGTTGATGTGTTTACGTCCCTGTAACTGAGCGGTTCGGCAAAAGCGACTGATAGAATAAGTACCAGGTTTTAACAGAAAAAATATACTACTGGGATCAATTCATTCAAATAAAAATTCAAAGCATTGCTGCAGCATGGCCGGGATGCTAGTAAGTGATAAAAGACAAATTACAGAAGCAGGCATGGCTGTATGGTAAGAAGTCTGCTCTAACGTCCACGAGGTCTTAGGTTCAGTCCCACCGTGTGGTACCTTGGGCAAGTATCTTCTATTATAGTCCCAGGCCTTGTGAGTGGATCTGGTAGATAAAGCTTGAAAGAAGCCAGTTGCGTGTGTGTGTGTGTGTGTGTGTGTGTGTGTTTGTGCATATATATGAGTGTGTCACTGTTTCTTTGTTTTTACATCACATGGTGGTTGTAAACAAGAGTCACCATCATACAAGCAGTGTCGTTTGTTTCCAGTCTGCTGGAAAAACATGTCTGGCCACGGGGAGATGTTATCTTGTTTGGAAGCAGATGAGGGTTGGCAACAGGGAGAGCATCCAGCCGTAGGAAAATCTGCCTTGATAGATTCCATCCGACCCATGCAAGCAGAGAAAAGTGAACATTAAGACAATGATGATGATGATTATGATGATGAATAACAGAATCAATACCAAGAAATGTTCCATGCCAATGATGGACAACTGAACTGGACCATTGACCACAAATATATTCGGTTCAGAACTTACTAGCGTCATTATATCATATTCTAACCCTGAGTAACTTTCCTGGTTTTATTTTTCCTTACATAAACAGCACCACTCACCACCACTACCACCACCATCATCATCATCATCAACCCCACACTTCACGGTTCAATGATTAGCAGTAACAAAAGCAGCCAACTGTAAAAACAATTGCTGCAACATATTAACAATGGAAGAAATATCTTAATCATGCAAGCTGAGAAAACTCCTTTATCTTGCTTTAAATTTCAAGCAGGCTGCATATATACATTCACACACACACAAACACACACATATTCACACACATAAATATGTGTATGTTTGTGAGACGCCAGCTGCAATAACCGTATATAAGTAGAAAGATGAATGATAATAAGCGTAAGGAAACTATTTGTATTAAAAGATGCGTATACAATCACATGATGTAAATAAGTCTTATCTTTACAGCTGTTTCGAATAATCAATGACTACTTGATATAATACTGAGGTACAATACTGAGGCAATATTGTAGCTATACATGTAGACAAACCAAAGTATCAACTAGTACAATTTTTGATAGCTCTGTGCGGTTCATAAGTACATTATCGTAATTGAACAGACAGTCCCACGGGAAGAGGGGTGTAATGAGGCCCATGAATGGAAGCTTGCCAAATGAGAGAGCCTTCTGCAGGATTGCAAGGAGAAGGGATGGCAGGTATGGTTTTTCCCTGTCGAGATTGGCTGTAAGGGATTTCCTGCTCAGCTGGCATTGAGGATGCTTACAGCCATTCGAACGAGAAGTAAGGAGCAAAGCGTGGCTGTGTGCAGGATGGGAGAGACAGCTGAAAGATCCTTTCACTGGCTTTGGAGCAAGAGAGAGGAATTAAGCTGGAAGCCAGGAGATGAGGAGCAGTGACATGACCACCTCTGCTGAACCATCAACGGAAGAATGTTACAGTTCGGGGTCTAATAACATCAGTTCCTCCTGGCCAAGGCTCCATTCACTTTGGTGAATGGAAAAAGTACCACCTTAAGGCTTTTCTGTTTATCATCATCATCATCATCATCCAGTGTTTTAAATCTGGGTCAATTTAATGTTTGATTTATGAGATTTTTAGAATAATAATTATAAGATATTTAATTAATTTCTATGCGGTTATTATAGATAATATCTTTTCACTATTGATGGAATAACTAGATAGCAGTTTGTCTCTAAATTATATATATATATATTATATATATATATATATATATAAAGGAGAGTTCACGAAAAAAACAAAAGACAAAGACAGGTGGTGCAGAAAACAAACAGATGTATTAGTATAATGCTCAGGAATTGAAAAAGTTTTTTATAGGTTTTGAGCCTACGCTCTTCTACAGAAAGGGACATGGAAAAAAAACGAGAGAAACAGGGAGAGAAAAAATGTATGTAGTGATATATATATATATATATATATAATATACACACACACGACAGGCTTCTTTCAGTTTTCATCTACCAAGTCCACTCACAAGTCTGGCTGGCCCAAGGCTATAGTTGAAGACACTTGTCCAAGGTACCACGCAGTGGGACTGAACCTGGAATCATGTGGTTGGTAAGCAATCTTATCGTACAGTCACGAACGAATCAACAACTTCAATTGAATTAATGAAGGTGTTGTTGTGTTGATGCTTTAATAGAGAAGTGAGGAGCTAAGCAATGATGTTCATGTTTTTACAGAGATGTGAATAGATGTGTTGTGATGTTCATTCCTTTCCCCACATATTGATAAGTGCTTTACAGCCACAACTGAAAAATCAAAACTGCATCACAAACCCAGGACTTCTGTTTACCAAACTCTCAGCCAAGTGAGAGAATCAGGAATTAGTTTATCAAATGTTGAAGGAATGGAGAAGAATAATATTTCAATGGTTTAGAAATTAAAAGTGGAACAGTTCTAAGTTAAGACACGTATCTTTTTTGGAAGTTTTTTTGACTTTGTTGTTGAGGAATTCTTGAGTGCCAAACCTATATCTCATATCTTTGGCATTGGAACAATTCTGTTGGTTTGGCTTAAACAAAGTGACAACACAAACAAGAAAGAAAGTGAAAGAGAGACACAAACGATCAAAGAATATGAGAGAGGGGGAGGGGGGAGGAAGAAGGAGGAGAATAGAAGAAAAAAAAGAAGAGAGATAAAGGGAGTGATAGGGAGAGACAAAAAAAAAGTAAAGAGAGAAAGAACCAAAGGATGGAGAGAAGGAAAGAAAGAGAAAGAAAGCATGAAAGAAAAATGATAAAAGAGAAAAGAAATAAAGAGAGAAAGGAAGACAGTGAGGGAGAATGAAAGACAAAAAAAGACAAAAAATAAAGAGAGACAAAAAAGAGAGAAAGCAAGATGGCTTATTGTGTCTCTTACCTTGTGTACATCTTCTATGGTTTTGTTGTATTGTGTTCTCTTTTATACTCTCCAAAGTATCGTAACCCCAGAATTTCTCAAACTCATCCCTTCCTCCGTCAACACGGATCCTCGGAAGGTCTTTGTAGCCAATGTCTTTGGCTTGCTGCAAAAACAGAAAAGGAAACAATGTCAGGAGTTAGAAAACCAAATTGTACACACGGGTGTGTGTGTGTGTGTTGTGTGTGTGTGTGTGTGTGTGTGTGCGTGCGTGCATGTGTGTGTGGCTGCATCCATTTCTACAATAAATATTTTACCATCGACTTCAATGCCCTCGGTGAGTAAACAAACACTTGTGTACTCGATGAGTACAGACCTTATAGCATTTCTAGTAAACAATTCTGTACTCGCTTGGAGAGTACAGACCTTATAGCATTTTTAGTAAACAATTCTGTACTCGCTTGGAGAGTACAGACCTTATACCATTTTTAGTAAACAATTTTGTACTCACTTGACATAATAGACATAATTATGCCACAAGTCATAGTTCATCCGAAACAGCTGTCAAGATCAGACTATTACATCATTTCTTTTATCAGTTTATATTCCATGTAAATACACTAGCCTACTTTGTTTATCTGCTTTCTTCATTTCTGTAGACACACACAAACACACACACAGACACACACACATTTATATATAGGCAAGAGATTTCTATTACAGCCTTGAGCCAGCCAATGCCTTGTGAATAGAATTAATAGACAGAAACTGTATGAAGGCCACTATGTGTGTGTGTGTGTGTGTGTGTGTGTGTGTGAAGAGGCAGGGCATAGACAGAAAAACCAAAAATGGTCATGATGATGATGATTATGATGATAATGACGATGATGGTTATGACGATGATTATGATGATGGCAGCAACAATTATGATGAAAATGATTATGATGATGGCTATGATGATTATGATGATGATAATGATAGCAATGATGATTTTATATTTATACTGAGCCAAACAGTGGGTATATAATACAGTGAAATGTATAGAAATAAATTTTCAAAGTGAGTACGACTACACCCAATGTCACCCACCCTCGGGGGTACTCACCCCTGAGAATAATGCTTCAATAGTTTTCTTCATCTCCACCTGTTGTTAGCTTCGATGACAACAAAGGCTTCATTGATGTGAGTTATGAAAGCAAACATTCATACATGTCAGACCCAGCATACTTCACTCATCTTCCCCGGGTACCACACAACCGTTATCTCTCTTCCACCTCCACTCACTGACCTAATCATCAATAATAATAATAATGATGATGATGATGATGATGATAATAATAATAATGATAATAATAAGTAGCTTCATTGATGTAAGATATAAGTGAAATGTTAAAGCATGTGTATGAATGTGATTAGCACAGTTCTACACAGTCGGGCATTTGTTGTAGTTGAATAATGACTTTGTTGTTGTTGCTGTTGCTGTTGTTGTTGTATGGGCTTTTTTCTTGGTGAGATGAGGGTAGAAGGAAAAGATATATATATATATACACACATATACACATACATTCACATTTAGCTCTTTTTCTCTCTCTCTCTCTCTCTTTCTTTCCAAGAGTAGTCATGTGGTAAGAAATTTGCTTCCCAACCACATGGTTCCAGGTTCAGTTCCACTGCATGGCACCTTGGGCAAGTGTTTTCTACTATAGCCTCAGGCTGACCAAAGCCTTGTGAGTGGATTTGGTAGAGAGAAACTGAAAGAAGTCTGTTATATATATATATATACAACAGACTTCTTTCAGTTTATATATATATATGTCCGTCCAACCCATGCCAGCATGGAAAGCGGACACTAAACGATGATGATGATGATGAAAGTTAATCCAAACAAGAAAGCACAAAAAAAACACAACAACGCAAGGACGTGGAACAAATATAGTATTATTGGACGCTCAGGAAAGAAGGAAAGAAGGAGAGTTTAACGCTTCGAGCGGAGCTCTTCATCGGAAACATAGGAGAAGGAAAGATCCAGAGAAGGGAAGACAGAGGAAAAAAAATCGCCAACAGTACACACGAGGTCACATTTTGAAAGCAACATATATATATATATATATATATATATATAATATATTTTTGTGTGTGTATATATATATATATATACTTTATTTAAAAGCAGCAGAAATATAACAAAAGCTGTTACTCAGAGTTTCACGTTCCCATTCGGTCATGAACAACCATGAGATTTGACCTAGAAAGTTCCCTTCCTAGGCACAAGTCCAGGCAAGGTTGTTTATGGAAGACCTACAGTCACCCATGCATACCAGCCTCTTCTTCCCACATCACCGATGTTATCCGAGGGAAAGGCAAAAATGGCCGATACAGCTTGGCACCAGTGACGTTGCAATTCATTTCTAGAGCAGCGTGAAATAAAGTGTCTTGCTCAAGAACACAACACATGGCCTGGTATGAGAATTGAACTTACTACTTCATGATCATGAGCCTGACCCTCCAACCACTGAGCCATGCACCTTCACATATTTTAAGTGAGGAAGTTGTATTTTAGCCTTTGGCACACTACATTTTTTCTAGAACTGTTTTCCCTGGCACTGCTCTGTTACTTCATCCTCATCATCATTTAACATCCATTGTCCATGCTGGCATGGGTTGGACTGTTTGACCAGAGCTGGCAAGTTGGGCAGGGCTGCACCAAACTCCAGTCTGATTTTGCACAGTTTCTATGGCTGGATGCCCTCCCTAATGTCAACCACTCTACCAAGTGTGCTGGGTGCTTTTTACGTGGAACTGCACTGGTGCTTTTACATGGTGCCATATGAGCACTTTTAGGTGGCACCACATTCGACTCTTCTACATGGCACTGCACAGGCACTCCTAAGTGGCACACCATGGACACTTTTATATGGCACCGCCATGAGTCCTTTACATCACCAGAAGGACCGGTGTTAACATTTCTGCTGAGGAGTATAGGTCTTCTTCAGTAGAGGGGAGAAAACTCATATGGTAACATTATGCACCTACAAAGTGCTAAAGGTTAATACAACAGATGTGGTACAGAGGTACACAGTTGTACTACACAGTGGGTTAACTAACAGAATATGGTAATGAATAAAGATATTTTTAAATCATGCAACAATATTGTGTAAGTATACTATTTACTCTTTTACACTTTTACTTGTTTCAGTCATTTGACTGTGGCCATGCTGGAGCACTGCCTTTAGTCGAGCAAATCGACCCCAGGACTTATTCTTCTATCGGTCTCTTTTGCTGAACTGCTAGGTTACGAGGACATAAACACACCAGCATCTGTTGTCAAGCGATGTTGGAGGAACAAACACAGACACACAAACATATACACACACATAAATATACATATATATATACATATATATGATGGGCTTCTTTCAGTTTCCGTCTACCAAATCCACTCACAAGGCTTTGGTCGGTCCGAGGCTATAGTAGAAGCCACTTGCCTAAGGTGCCATGCAGTGGGACTGAACCCGGAACCATGTGGTTGGTAAACAAGCTACTTACCACACAGCCACTCCTGCACCTATACGTATGTATTTATGCAGTTAAATACACTTTTGATTCTACAGCCTACACCAGTGTGTATATATACAATGTGAATATACATTAAGTATGTATAATTATAAGTGTTGTCTGTAATAGACAGACAGACAAGAATGGATAGCTAGGTAGAAAGAGAGTGAGACAGACAGAGAGACGGATAAATAGATGGACAGATAGAGAGAGAGAGAGAATAGAAAGAGATGGATAAATAGATAGAGAGAGAGAGAGAGAAGATGGATAGATAGATAGAGAGAGAGAGAGAAAGATAGATAGATAGAGAGAGAATAGAAAGAGATGGATAAATAGATAGAGAGAGAGTGAAGATGGATAGATAGATAGATAGAGAGAGAGAGAGAGAGAGAGAAAGAGAGACAGACAGAGAGATAAATAGATGGATAGATAGATAGATATAGAAAGAAAAAGAGAGACAGAGACAGAGATGGATAGATAGATAGATAGATAGATAGATAGATAGATAGATAGATAGATAGATAGATAGATATAGAGAAAAAGAGAGAGACAGATAGAAACAGATAAATAGATGGATAGAGTGATAGATATAGAAATAGATAGATAGATGGATAGATAGATAGAGAGAGAGAGAGAGAGAGAGAGAGAAAGAAAGAGAAAGAGAGACAGACAGAGAGATAAATAGATAGATAGATGGATGGATGGATGGATGGATACATACATACATACATACACACACAAACACACACACACACATACATACACACACAAACACATACATACATACATACGTACATACAGACATACA
>NC_043017.1:4855587-4880587 GCF_006345805.1 Octopus sinensis | reverse complement strand
TATATATATATATATATGTATGTAAATGTAAAAAAATACAAACTGGGACAAGAACGCGAAACATTTAGAAGACGATACAAAAAACACGGACGGGACATTCGAAGCCTTCAATCTTCAGTCAAGAACCGGATCATCCTCGCAATTTCTGCTAATGTATATATACACACACACACACACACGATGACCGTCTTTCTGATTCTGTCTACCAATTCCTCAAAGAGAGATAACTCTTCTTAGCGGAGTCTACTTGACTGACAAAACGATGATGAATTTTGTTTTCTGAAAAAGCAACGTTTTGGACATACGACACTTTTGCATAATAGTAGAATGATTTTTTGAGAAACAAGCATGTAAAAATTGGACATTAAATGACGGCGGCGGCAGTGGTGGTGGTGGTGGTGACGGTGGTGAGGGTAGTGGTGGTTATAATGGTGGTGGTGGTAGTGGTGGTGGTTATGATGGTGGTGATGGTGGTGGTGGTGGCGACCCAGAGTTTAAACAACAGCAACAATTGCCAAGTGAATGAGGATAATGTAGTTCTAGATAAACTGTGTCTAAATAAAGGACGGGATGGTCATGGTTGGGATACAGCACCTGCGGCGTCTCTCACAACAGCCTCGGACTCACTAAAACCTTGTCAATGGAATGTAACAAACGGAAACTGCAAATGACTTTTCGTCGGTGCTTGTGCGCGTGTGTAAGGGAGAAAGAGAGGATGTGGAGGGTTGAAGTGCAAGTTGTGTGGGCTTGTGCGTGCGCGTGCTCGTAGGGGGGGGGGTAAATTGACTGTAATAAAGTTTAATGAAAATGAAGTTGCAGTCAGGAGAAAAATCGGTCGGCAACGGAAGGCTTCGACGAATATGGTGTAAGGGAGGTAACTGTGTTTGGCCTGTTTGCTAAGATGATCAGAAATGTCATTTTTTTTTTATAACACACACACACTGTGTCTAAATAAAAGACGGGACGGTCATGGTTGGGATACATAGACACGCAGTTTTACACACTCGCACACATACAACACATTTTATACACATGCACACATACAACACACATATACATCACACACACACACACATACATGTACAATACATAATTATATATACGTACACATACAACTGTGTATGTGTACGTATATATACGTACACACACACAAACACACACACGCACGTATACATAAACGCATACACATGTATATACAGACACAAACTGCACTCCGTCGGTTGCGACGACGAGGGTCCCAGCTGATCCGATCAACGCAACAGCCTGCTCGTGAAATCAACCTGAAAGTGGCTGAGTACTCCAGAGACACGTGTACCCTTAATGTAGTTCGCAAGGAGACTCAGCGTGATACAGAAGGTAACAAAGTCGGCCCATTTAATTACAGGTACACGCTGCTCTAGTTCTCTCAGCAGTAGAAACGAGTTGCGACGTCACAGGTGCCAAGCTTTATCGGCCATTTTTGCCTTTCCCTTGGTGATGTGGGAAGAAGAGGCTGATATGCATGGGCGACTGTTGGCCTTCCATAAACAACCTTGCCTGGACTTGTACCTAGGAAAGGAACTTTCTAGGTCAAATCCCATGGTTGTTCATGACCGAAGGGGACCTTTACCCTTACTTTTAAATATATATTTTTGTTTTTTTAATTTTGTTCTAAGAGAAGAACCTTTTAACAACTATTGGGTTGTCTGGAAAGTTCGTGCCGATTTATAGTAGCTTACCTTTCGACTTATTTTAGAACATGGTTGACTCCATAAAATAGGATTTGACTACACCTCCATTTAGAGCACAGTTTAAGCTATCTTTTCGTGGAAGAAGATTTATGTTTCTATAACCTGTGTTAATTCTGTAACCCTTTAAAATGGAAGATAAGAAAGTTCATTTTCGGCACTTGATGCTTTGGGAACCAGGCAAAAATTGCTGCAGCTCGGCTGGGATGTGTTACCCCACACTCCATATTCACCAGATATTGCTCCTTCGGATTTCCATTTATTCAGGTCTCTGCAGAATAGTTTTAATGGTAAAAATTTCAATTCCTCAGATAACGTAAAAAGATACCTTGATGAATTCTTTGCCATGAAACCACCTCAATTCTGGGAAGAGGATATTTTCAAGTTAAAGGGAATATGGAGATGCATTGTGCAACAAAACGGTTCATATTTGGTTGATTAAAAATGTAATGGCAAGTATTTATTGACCTTTTTCTTTCCTTTAAAAATTGGCACGAACTTTCCGGACAACCCAATAGTTTTATAGACACTTCTTTCAAAATCCCTAATTTGTTTTCCACACATTAACTTATGTAAGCTGAACTATGTAAAATGTGAGAGACAGAATCCAAGCTGTTTCTTGCAATATATACCAGTACATACATCTGAAGCAAAATTTTTTCATGAACTCCCTAAAATATTACCATGGTTCTCCCATTTACTATTCTGCTTGCATGGACCCACAAAAATCTTTTATGAATTCTCAGGGATCATAAGAACCCAAGTAGAGAACCACTGTATAATATGTACTGATGCTAAAGATTGTATTTTTTCATTCAGCCATATGCCTTAGGTTGCACCTAGGGCTATATAAATAATTAGGGGTCAAGTTCTGCTGAAATGGGGATGATTAGGGGTCACACAACAAATACGCACGAGACAGTTTACCCTTTCTTTGTGCATGGCTGGTGGCAAGATAATTGGCAGAAAATTGATTGAAATTAGTAAATTGCTAATAATTACTAAATTGCAAATAATTAACTGAATTACTAACGAGTAGGCAGGACTTGAACTTCTGACATAACAGATAAAAACTTCAGAACGAAACTTACCGAAAACTGGAAATGTCTCCATTTCTGTTTACAATGAATGAAAAGACAACAGAAGATGGCAAAAGATGCTGAAGTGAAGAAATAGCTTGGAGCAAGAAGGAAGAAATAACTGAAGAGATGAAGAAAGTTTTTGGATAAGAATTTCGAAAGGATCAAAGAAGAATGACTGAAGAAATCAAAGAGAAAAGAATGGAAGAAGGAATCAAAGCAAAGTTGCCACATTGCCAACAGCAACAACGAATGGTTTTAGAGGTCTAAGTTCAAAGAGATCAGAGAAGAAAAACTAAAATTTTAGTGAAAATCTACACAGTAAGGATTGTTGTTGTTGTTGTTGTTGTTAATGGTATTTTATTAGCATTATTATTAGTAGTACTATATCATCATCATCATCATCAGTATCATCATCCTTGTTGGTGTTCGTGCTGTTTCTTTAGGTTTTGGGGGTCTTTCCTTTTTAAGTGCCATCATTATCTCCCATCCCTGTTTTCGCAAATTCAATTCTATGTTTACCTCCTTCATGTTGATAATTTTTTCCCTTGTAATGTCTCCTCATTGTTGCCCTTGTGGCAAATAAAGAAATCATCATTTTAATTATCATCGTTATAATTATAACTATTATTATTATTATTATTATTATTATTATTATTACTATTATTATTACTTCTGCCTTAGCGAAGGCGGAGGTATTGTTTTCAGTCATGCTTGTTTATTTGTCTGTGGACAAGATATCTCAAAAACTACTGGATGGATTTGGATAAAACTTCTACGGATGTTTAGCCTTATGACTGGCACAAACTGATTACATTTTGGGACCAATCCAGTACCAAACAATGATTCTGGATTAGTTTTCCTGTGTTTTTTTACTTAATATTTGAGAGCGGTCAGATCCATTTTTAGTATTCTCATTTCTCAGAGCAGTCAAGTTTATTTCAGATATTCTCATTTTAAAAATCATCACCAGCTAACCATTGAGAGGACCATTGGTGTTGCCTTGGCGGAAGTTTGCGCTTTCTCAATGCTCTTGTTATTATTATTATTATTATTATTCATCGTTTAACGTCTGTTTTCCATGCTAGCATAGGTTGGATGGTTCGACCGGGGTCTGGGAAACCAGGAGGCTGCACCAGGCTCCAGTCTGATCTGGCAGTGCTTCTACAGCTGGATGCCCTTCCTAATGCCAACCACTCCGTGAGTGTAGCGGGTGCTTTTTATGTGCCACTGGCACAGGTGCCAGAGGAAGCTGGCAGCAGCCACAATCGGTTGGTGCTTTTTACGTGCCATATTATTATTATTATTATTATTTATTATTATTATTATTATTATTATATTATTATTATTATTCAGTGAGAGAGCAGTGCATACCATCGAAGTGACACTGGGGTAAAATATACGAAGCCCAGTATACCCATCATGACTACCCGTCTGATAAGGGTACACCAAGCACATGCATCACAACCATGTGTGTGCGACATGGTGATCTCATATCAAAATAAACTGCATATGACCTTGCAGGTGGGGCCCAGTTAGGATTTTCTTCTGGTCGAGTAACCCATCCTGCTCAGTTCAAGTTGTTACAACCCGGTTCAATGCTGAATCTCTCTCCATCAGCAACAGTTCAGTTCTGATCATCTTCTCCATGGTATGCCTCACCACCTTTTCTTTACTGTATGTGATTACCACCACCAACACCACTACCACTATCACCATGGTAACAAGACCATTTCAATCACCACTGTAATGACACTCCTTCCACATACCACTGCAATAACCATTGTGAAAATTACAACACTACCACCACCACCACAACTACAGTAACTACATCATCACTACCATTTGTACTACCACCACTGAAAATACCACAGTCACCAAGGTAACAAGACCATTTCAATCACCACTGTAATGACACTCCTTCCACATACCACTGCAATAACCATTGTGAAAATTACAACACTACCACCACCACCGCAACTACTGTTACAGTAACTACAACACCATCACTACCATTTGTACTACCACCACTGAAAATACCACTGTCACCATAGTAACAAGACCACAACAATCACCACTGTAATCACACACCTCCTACATACCACCACTACAACCATTGCGAAAATTACTATAGTACCACCACCACCACCACTACAACTGTTGCCATATCTACAACACCATCGCTACCATTAGCACCACCACCACCACCACTACAAACAGCATCACCAACATAATCAATAACAGCAGGAACTATACCACTCACGCTGCCATCCTCTCACCCCCCCACTGCCCTCGTAACCTTTGCAACTGTTTTGCAAATCCTTGATATCATTTTACGCATTGAATTAGAATTTAAAATGTATTTCAAAGAGTGTTCCTTCATAGAAACACACACACACACACACAGTGAGATATGCATCATCATCATCATCATCATCATCATTTAACATCTGCTTTCCATGCTGGCATGGGTTGGATGAAGCTGGTAAGTCTGAGAATTACACCAGTGATGCTATATTTAGACGTCAGTGTACATGCGCAAATATACACAAACACATATCCATGAAATTAAATATACACATACATACATACATACACACATACATACATATATGTGTGTATGTGTACATGTTTGTGTGTCCATGCTGGTTCCCACCCCACCATCGCTTGACAACAGATGCTGGTGTGTTTATGATCCTGTAACTTAAGACCCCAGGACTTATTCTTTGTAAACCTAGTACTTATTTTATCAGTCTCTTTTGCCAAACCACTAAGTTACAGGGACTATGTGGCTGTGTGGTAAGTAGCCTGGTTGTCAAGCAATGGAGGGGGGCAAACACAGACACAAAAATATATATATATATATATATATATAAATATATATATATATATATATATATACATATATTTACATATATATACATACATACACATATATTTACATATATATACATACATACACATATATTTACATATATATACATACATATATACACAATGGGCTTCTTTCAGTTTCTATCTACCAAATCCACTTATAAGTCTTTAGTCAGCCCACAGCTATAGTAGAAGACACTTGTCCAAGGTGCCATGCAGTGGGAATGAACCCAGAACCATATAGTTGGGAAGCAAGCTTCTTACCACACAGCCACACCTACATACATTGTTATAGGAGAATACTGAACACCCCCATGTGACTAAACGTGGCCTAACCAATTACAATAAATAAAAACTGAGTGGACTGTCAACAAGCGTAGTTGACGGTGTTAGTTTGACTGTGTTGGTTTACCATATTACTTTGACGTGTGTTGGTTTAACAGTCGGTAGTTGAACAGTGAGTACTGAGTCTCATACCTATGTCTGAGCAGTATGGAGCGCATTCTGTGTTAAGGTATATTTTTGTGGTAGGTTATTTTTAGATAACTACAACCAACTATACATTTCTGTAATACCATTGTACACCAGACGTTTGTACCCACACCATAACACATATACAAGTATATTCAAAGATACAAGTGTACATATGCAACTATATACAAACACCTCTATCTCTTTCTCTCTCTCTGTATATGTGTCAATGTGTGTTATACGTGTGTGTGTGTTTGTGATAAATTTATCTCAGAACCTCCCCAAAACTAGAGAATGTTATCTCAGCTTAATAAGATTAAACATGAAGAAAAACGACCAATATCGATGTAAGTAATCTCCACAAATGGTAAATCTACAAAAAATTTTCACTAAAGGACAACTAAAATATAAAAATTCACAAACAAGCATAATCAGCCAAACATATATCACTATGGTTTCAACACCTGGACTCTGTGTGTGTGTGTGTGTGTGTGTGTGTGTGTGTTAAAGTAATGAGGAAAGATAAACAGTTAGTCGAGGCAGGCTCAAAGGGAAGCCACCATTAGCCATTTTTTGAGCAAGACAATCACACAACTTCAACTGCTGTTCTAAGTGGAATTTTGGTGGCACACCTATTCGAGCATACTCATTAGCTTGACTCATCTTGATGAAAATTCTTCATATCCTCTTGTTTTTTTTCTGTGTCCCTTTCTGTAGAAGAGCATAGGCTCGAAACGTAAAAGACTTTTTCAATTCCCGTTATACACCACCTGTCTTCGTCTTTTGTTTTTTATCACACACACATACAGACAGGTGTATTTAAAGATCCAAGGGTAAATATTATACCTGTCCTTACCATACAGCCATGACTGTACCTCTCTCATATATATATACACACGAGAGGTTGCTGAAATGTTCCTGGCTTTAAGAGTATTGCTAATAAAGGCCTGGTCAGAGGCCCAGCCTTCTGATTTCTTTTACAGGGCTTAGAAAAACTGAAGGACCACTGCAATAAGTGTGTGAAAATGAGTAACAGTTTTGCAAAAAATTTCCAGCTTTAATAAAAGGATATATCACCATCATCATCATCATTTAACATCCATTGTCCATGCTGGCATGGGTTGGATGGTTTGGCAGAGCTGGCATGCTGGAAAGCTGCACTAGGCTCCAGTCTGATTTGCCATGGTTTTCTACAGCTGGAAGCCCTTCCTAATCCCAACCACTCTGATGGTTGGGTGCTTTTATGTGCCACCAGCGTGAGTGCCATTTGCATGACACGGGCATGGCTACCAATCTGTGTGACACTGGTATCTTGCATGACTGCGATTTTGCTTAGCTTGATGGGTCTCCTTCTCAAGCACAGCATAATGCCAATAGTCTCGATATATTATATATCATCGTGATCACCGTGACCGACCAGGCTATCAGATGTTGTTACACATCGCTGGTCACAATGCACTTCGCATTGTTTTAGCCTTCAAATGACGCCACCCCGCTGGCTAAGCGAGCAGGCCTACAGAAGAAAGAGTGAGAGACCACCATCCTACCGGAACCTCGTGGAGCTTTAGGTGTTTTCGCTCAATAAACACTCACAACGCCCGGTCTGGGAATCGAAACCGCGATCCTACGACCACGAGTCCGCTTCCCTAACCACTGGGCCATTGCGCCTCCACATATTATATTATATATATATATATATATATAAGGAAACGTAAAGAGAACAGGTGGAGGAGGAGATTGGGAGGGTTGGCTTGAGGATGGAGGATGCCCAAAACCAGGCAAGATGGTGTGAGAGTGATTGCTGTAAGAGTGAGGTAGATCCAACCGTCCCCGTTAATGGGGACAAATCTGGATTTAAAATATTGGAATTCATCATCATCAATCCACTGTTAATTACGAATGTGTGTGTGTGCGTGTGTATGTCTGTGTGTCTTCTTGTTTAGACATCATGTCATAGTTGTAAACAAGTGTCCCTGTCGTACAAGTGGCTTTGTTCGTTTTCCCTCTTCCATGTGAAAACAAGTCCAGCCAAGGAGAAAATTTACCTTGATTAGAAGCAGGTGAGGGTTGGTGATTGGGAAAGCATCCAGGCATAGAAAATCTGTCTTGGTGAATTTCATCTAATTCATACACGCATGGAAAAATAGGCATTAAAAGAATGAGGATGAGAATGGCTATGATGATGATGATGATGATGATGCTAAATAATTATACAAACACCTCTCTCTCTCCCCCTCTCTCTTCCCCCCCCCCCCACACAGGCAGAAGTTAATCAATAGAACGATTTCTCAATTAATCTGTCAATGAAAAGATATCGGTAGAGATGAGGGAGAAAGAGAGAGACAGACACTGAGAGAGAGAGAGAGAGAGAGAGAGAGAATTAACGATAGAGAGATAAAGAGATGAGTTACAGTTAAAGAGAAATATAGATATGAGAGAGAGAAGGGAGAGAAAGGGGAGAGAGAGGCTGACAGACAGACAGGCAGTGAGACAGGGAATAATCCAATTTACTGATGCAGAAAAGAAATGTAAAATTGTGTCAAGATAATCCATTTGAAATCCTTCAGTTTGAAAGATCTGCCATTGTCTTCAAAGTAAGATAACAGTTCCAGATTGGTGTGATGTCACAGAATGGCAGGATGGTGATTGCGGTGGTGATGGTGGAATTGATGATGGTGGTGGTGGTGGTGGTGGTGATGGTGTTTTGGTTAATGGCGTTGGCAACAGTGATGGTGGCGGTGTTTGTGGTGAAGATTGTTTTATGATGATGGTAGTGATGGTAGTTGCCATGGTGGTGGTGGCGGTAGTGGTTGTGTAAGAGTAATGGTAGACTTCTACATATAATGTCATTGTGATATTTCAATCATGTCACAAGTTCAAATCCCTTTGACGTCAGCTTAACCCTCTTAACCTTTCTGGGGGAGTCTATAAAAATAAATTCTGGGATTGAGTTAAAACAATTGCTTGTGCCTCCCCACACTCCCTAGATGTTATGCGCTTGTGCCAACAGGTGGCAGCACAAGTGGTAATAACCCAAGGGTCCCATACAGTCAGAACTACCTGTTATTCTTAGGAAACTCAATCTGTGATTGATTTAAATCATTAAATTGATTGTTTGTGCCTCCCCACACGCATCAAGTATTCTGCTCTTGTGCCAACAGGTGGCAGCACAAGTAGACAGAACACAAGAGCAATACATCTTGTATTTAGATATGGTCCTGTATGCTTTGAGTTCAAATACAGCCAGCATTGTATCTGCCCATCATCGTTGGGGTAAAATAAAACAGCCCCTTTTATTATAAGCACAAGGCATGAAACTTCGATGGGGAAGGGGATAATCAATTACGTCGACCCCAGTGCTCAACTAGTACCTATTTTATCGGCCCCTCAAAAGGATGAAAGGCAAAGTTGACCTAGGCAGTATTTGAACTCAGGACCCAAAGATAGACAAAATTCTACCAAGCATGTTTTTTCCAGGTATGCTAACGATTCAGCCAGACAACCTGGCACAATCTGAAGATTGGTTCCCTCAACTGTATTTATTTAGCGCTTTCACCCCTTTCAGGAATTCATCCAATGATTGAAACAAACAGTTAACCTAAATATTATTGATCTGATAAGCGAGGCCCCTACTTCAGTGTAGAGACATGGCCCCTATTTCAGAGTAAACCATACAATTAAGCAAAAACATAAAACTAACTTAGCAGTTCAGCAAAAGGACACCAACAGAATCAGGATCAGAAATTTTATTTACAAAAAAAAAAACATACTGGGATCAATTTGTTTGACAAAAAGCCATCAAGGTGGTGCCCCAGCATGGCCACAGTCAAATGACTGAAACAACCCACGCCTCTAGAATCATTATATCCTATTTACCTTGACCTTTGTCCCCCATCCCCCCGAACATTTCTCTCTGTTCTTTTAACCCTATTTTCTCTTTCATTCTTTCTAGAACCCTTTTTGTGTTTTTCCCCTCTGTTTCTCCAACGCCAACCATTCCCCTTATTTCCCTCTGCTTTTCATCCTCATCCTTTATCTTCCTGTTTTCATCTTCTCATTCAACCAGAATCCTCCATTGGCTCATCCAACGACAACAATGGGAAAGAGACAGACAGGCTGACGCACGGACAGACAGAAAGGCAACCTATTTCCCCTGAGAGATTCAAAGAGAAATCCGATTCCAATGGTAAATGCGGAAGTACAACAAAGCGAAGTGTGAAGAACTGCTCCAGTGTGTATATATATATATATATATATATACAAATGCATAAAGATATATGCGATCACATGTACACATCCTCGGTGCAGGATTCCATGGCTACATGTGTGCACAAACACACACGTGCATGTAGACACATGCACAAAGGTACACACTTACACACATCTATATAAACATGCACACACACATTCACACATTCAAATACTGAGATGTGTTCACAGGTAAATGCGCACAGGTATGATACATAAATACATACATGTATACACACATACATGTACGTGTGTGTGCATGTATGAATGTTCATGTATGTATGTGTGTGTATGTATGTGTATGTATGTATGTGTGTGTATGTATGTGTGTGTATGTATGTGTGTATGTATGTATGTGCATGTATGTGTGTGTACGTATGTATGTATGTGGTATGTATGTGTGTGTGTATGTGTGTGTGTATGTATGTATGTATGTATGTATGTATGTGTGCATGCATGTATGTATGAGTGTGTTCATGTATGTACAAGTGTGTGTGTGTGTGTGTGTGTGTGTATACACACATACATATGTAGAAATGTAGACAGGTAACCAATAAAGAAGCCACTAAGTGGTCACTTGATCTGCTAGAAACAACAGCAAAATCTCAATGTAATTACATGCTACCGTCTCAAAGAATGAAGTAATGTAATCCTAGATATACCCAGTGTGACAAAAAAAAAATAATAAATAGATAGCATGATCAGAATTGAAATATCTGCTGGACCAAGACTGACCTAGGGTTAAACAACCCCAAAAAACTTCAAAATCCAGTTTGAAATATTGGGAATATGATTCACTAAAACTCTTGAATAACATGGTGCCCCAGCATGGCCAGAGTCCAATAACTGAAACCAGTATAAGAATACATACAAACATACACATATATAATGTATCTGTATACGTGTGCCATTGGAAAATCTTCTCCATCCTTGGTCTTTACTCTTTCTCCTTTCCGACGAAGAGCTTTGCTCAAAATGTCAAACTCTCTCCTTACACCGAGCACCAAGCTAATATATTTCTTGTACATGTCCTCAGGTTTGTTATTTTCATTTTTTTTTTTGTGTTGGTTATTTGAATTGATTAAACATCCATCCATCCATCCATCCATCATCATCATCATCATCATCGTCGTCATCATTGTTTAACGTCCGCTTTCCATGCTAGCATGGGTTGGACGATTTTGACTGAGGGCTGGCGAACCAGACGGCTGCACCAGGCTCCAGTCTGATCTGGCAGTGTTTCTACAGCTGGATGCCCTTCCTAACACCAACCACTCTGAGAGTGTAGTGGGTGCTTTTTACATGCCACCGACACGGGGGCCAGTCAGACGGTACTGGCTATGACCTCGCTCGAATTTTTTTACACATGCCACCGGCACAGGTGAAAGAAAGACGACGCTGGTAACGATCACGCTCGAATGGTGCCCTTTTACGTGCCAGTGGCACAGAAGCCACTTAGCCGCTCTGGCAACAATCACACTCGGATGGTGCTCTTGGCACCCTACTAGCGCGGGCACAAGTGCCAGTAAGGCCATGCACTCACATAATATCCTTATCTGTATATAACACACACACACACTCCCTCCCCCTCTCTCTCTCTCAAATCAATAGAAGTAGTCAGAGGTTTGTTGAAAATGTTCCTACCTCTTCTGAAGAATAATGGTAAAACTTTTTGATGTTCTGCAGAAGAACACAATATTTAGGTTCCCAATTTGGCATTTCCGGGTAAGTTTCTCCCAGGCTCTGGTCATCGTAAGCTCTGGCATCATATTCTGCAAAAGAAATAAATAAAGAAATGGTTATATATTGATAACATATACACATTTATATATATATATATATATATATATAGTTAATCCAAGCATGAAAACACGAGGTGGAACAAGTATAGTATTATTGGACGCTCAGGAAAGGAAAGAAAGAAGGAGGATTTAACGTTTCAAGCAGAGCTCTTCGTCAGAAACATAGGAAAAGGAAAGATCCAAGGAAGGCAAGATGGAGGGGAAAAAAAAAATCGCCAATGGTACACACGCGGTCACATTTTGAATGATATATATATATATATATATATATATAATTGAATAAGGGTAGAAATTGATATTAATCAATTAAAACCAGTGGCCTAACATATTAAAATATCCAAAGATTAAAATATTTTTTACAGAGAACACATTCTTCGTGGAAAATAGCGATTTTGACGTCTATGTCTAGCATATTGACCGTCCACTTTTAATGGTCAGTCCTTTAAATTTTGAATGTGTATATACATATATATATATATATATATCTTTTTATTTTCTTACTTGTTTCAGGCATTGAACTACGGTCATGCTGGGGCACCACCTGGATGTGCTCAATCAAACAATCGACTTAATTTGCTTCACGTCTGGGACTTGACAAACAAGACTCGTAGACTAAGTTACAGGGACGTAAACAAACCAACACTGGTTGCCAGGCAATAGTGGAGGAACAGACACACACACACACACATACACACACACATATATAAACAGGCTTCTTTCAGTTTCTGTCTACCAAATCCACTCACAAGGCTTTGGTTGACCCGAGGCTATAGTAGAAGACACTTGCCCAAGGGGCCACGCAGGGGGACTGAACCCAGGACCATGTGGCTGGGAAGCAAGCTACTTACCACATGGCCACTCCTGCGCCTATATGCACATAATACACTCTATATACACACAAGGGTGTGTGTGAGTATATATATATAATGTATCCATATATTTATATTGTGTGTGTGTGTGTGGAAGTGTTTTGTCTGTATGCGTAAGAACCACATGAGGATGTGGATACGTTTATATAAACAGATTTTGTGTATGCATATATGTGTATATGTATGTATATATAAATACATATATTTAAGTGTTTATATATACATACATATATAAACAATGGATGTGTGTGTAACTAGAGTGTATGTTGATACAATTAGATGTGTGTGTATATGTAAACGAATATGTAAAGTTAAGAATATGTAAAGTGTGTGTATGTGTGCGTTTGTGTTTGTGTGTGTGTGCGTGTATGTGCGTGTGTGTGTATGTATGTGTGTGTGTGTGTGTGTGTGTGTGTGTGTGTGCAAACACACACAGAGGAGTAGATGTAAGTAGAGGTATGTAAAGAAATGAAACAGTTGCAATGTAAGATTTTGACCAAAGATGGAAGAGAATGGGAAGAGGAAATCGTAGTGTTCTGGCAGATATTCCACTTTGATGATGACATTAGCTTTAACTCGTTGACCTTTGTATGTCATACACACTGCAACAAGAGACTCTTGTCTCCCAGAAGAGCTCAGATGGACTGACACTTTCTTATGCAATACATATATAGGACACTACCTCTCTCTCTGTTCTGTGTGTGTGTGTGTAATGTAAGTGCAGGTGTTGCTGTATCGTAAGAGGCCTGCTTCCCAACTACATGGTCCCAGGCTCAATCCCCACTGCATAACACCATGGACAAGTGTCTCCTACTATAGCCCCAAGCTGACCAAAGCTTTGTGAGTGGTTTTGGTAGATAGAAACTGAAACAAGCCCATCGTTAGCCACTACACACATTTTTTTGCTCTCCTTGTTTCTCTCCTTGTTTTTTCTGTGTCCCTTTCTGTAGAAGAGCGGAGGCTTGAAACTAGTCCCCTCCCACAAAATTTCAGGCCTTGAGCCTTTAGTAGAAAGGAGTATTATTATTTTCATTATCATTATTATTATTATTATTATTACATATCTATCTATCCATATATGTGTGTGTGTGTGGCTTAGTGGTTAGGGTGTGAGCATCATGATTGTAAGATTGTGGTTTCGATTCCTGGACCAGGCGATGCGTTGTGTTCTTGAGCAAAACACTTCATTTCACGTTGCTCCTGTCCCCTCAGCTGGGCTGGCAAAAATGAGTACACTGCGATGACTCGCGTCCCGTCCAGCTGGGGAACACATACGCCTTAGAAACTGGGAAACCGGGCCCATGAGCCTGGCTAGGCTTTAAAAGGGTGCAATATTTATACATTATACATACAGATATATACATACATATATATACATACATATATATATATAAATACATATACATACATACATACATACATACATACATACATGCATAATACATACATACATACATACCACATACATACATACTACATACATACATACATACATACATACATATACATATATATATATATACATACATACATTTCATAATACAGTTACATGTTATACATACATCTTGTACATTTACATACATACACATTTATTATACATAGCATGTTACTCCGTTGTGTGTGTGAGTGTCATGTGTCTATACAAGCACACATATATGCATACACACACACACACACACATACACAGAGCATTCACACACACACACACACATTGTGACAATGGGAGATGAAGAGAGAGAGAGAAAGAGAGAGAGAAGTAGAGGATTGCAGAATGGCTGAGGGTAAAGAAAGTAGGGTGAGTCTCAGAGTGTAGTGCGCTACTCCAAAACCGTGATTGTTTCAACACTTGAGGAAGTCTGAATTCTTTGTTTTCTGTGATTCATCACTGAATCTAATAACGTTGCCGCCACTGCCGCCATATCCTTTCATAAATGCTGTCACTGTCCAAATAATTCTTCAGTTTCACTTTGTCTTAACATTACACTAAGTGGGGGGAGAAAGGGGTGGGGGTCGGAATGGTCAAGAGACGCCACAGTTAGTAGCATTTCAGGTCAAGTAATTTTGAAGGTCACACCACTTAACATTTGGTGGGTTGTTCAGCCCCAGGTCAGCAGCTCTGAGTGAAAAGAAATATGATCAAAGACATTCCAGTTATGACCATCATCCTGTATTTTTTTGCTGAACTATAAATGTATTCAGGACTGCATATCTCTTAGGATAATAATGTGATTTGAAAGAGATTAGACTGTTACTTCTAGCAGACCACATGAGAAGCCATTATATTCATGATGAATAGAAATATCAAAGGCATTCCAGCCATGACCATCATATCTTTTTTCTAAAATATAATACATCCAGGAATACATTCTCCAGAATAACCAGGTTATCCTATCTTATGATATTAATATGATTTGAGAGAAACTAGACTGCTATTTCTAGCAAATAACATGACTGCATGGAGCAGTATTTCTTAACCTTTTCAATTCCTATTTTATTCAGATGGATCTTCTTAGCCATTCAATATCTAAAACCATCCTGTCATCATCATCATCATCACACCATTATTTAATGTCCATTGTCCATGCTGGCATGGGTTGGATGGTTTGACCAGAGCTGGTAAGCTAAGGGGCTACACCAAACGCCAGTCTGATTTGGAATGGTTTCTACGGCCGGATACCCTTCCTAATGTCAACCACTGCAAGAGTGTAACTGATTCTTTTCCATACCACCAGCACAGAATGCCAGTTGCATGGCACCAGTATCTTCCACAACTACTTGGATGATGATGATGATGGTGGTGATGGTGGTGATGGTGGTGATGATAATGATGATGGTGATGTTGATGATGGTGATGGTGGTGATGGTGATCATGATGATGATGATGGACACATGCTTGATGAGTCTTCTCAAGCACAGCATATTGCCAAAGGTTTCAGTCATTTGTCATTGCCTCTGTCAGTCCCAATGCTCAAAGGGTTCTTTTTACTTGCCACCTATAACTAAATATTATTAGGAACTGTATAAGAAAGAAATTTAAAATATTTTGTGCCCTGCAGAGATGTAAGTAATTTATTGCAAATAGATTTTAACGGAATTTTATACAAATATAGGCACAGGAGTGGCTGTGTGGTAAGTGGCTTGCTTACCAACCACATGGTTCTGGGTTCAGTCCCACTGCATGACACCTTGGGCAAATGTTTTTTACTATAGCCTCGGGCTGACCAAAGCCTTGTGAGTGGATTTGGTAGATGGAAACTGAAAGAAGCCCATCGTATATATGTGTATATATATATATATGTGTGTGTGTGTGTGTGTTGTGTGTGTGTGTGTGTGTGCATGTTTGTGTGTCTGTGTTTGTCCTCCCAACATCGCTTGACAACTGATGCTGGTGTGTTTACATCCCCATAACTTAGCGGTTCTGCAAAAGAGACCGATAGAATAAGTATTAGGCTTACAAAGATTAAGTCCTGGAGTTGATTTGTTCGACTAAAGGTGGTGCTCCAGCATGGCCACAGTCAAATGACTGAAACAAGTAAAAGAGTAAAGAGTAAGACCCCCAAGGGCCATTTGAACCTCAGTTGAGAACTCCTGATATAGAATCTTCCTCAAACTATTTTATCCCTGAGTGAATAGAAGTATCACTGAAGGCATTCCAGCTATGACCATCCTGTCTTTTGAATCCAGGATTATATTCTTTAGGATAGACAAGTTGTCCCGTTTTATGACAGTAGTGTTATTTAAGAGAAACTGGACTTATTTCTAGCAAATCATCTGACCACATAGAAGTTTCCTCATCAGCGCTTGTATTCATTCACTCCTAAGTAGAAAACAATTTCTAGGCTGAGCTGAAAACCGAAAAAGTTTGAAAGACTTCAGGGTGTTAAACAAGTCACTCTACTCACACAATGTGTGAACTGGTCAAAGTGAATTAATAATGAAGTTTAGAAAAGTGTATCTAAATTATTGATTGGGAGGGGAGTTAATCAATAGCACAAGTAAGTAAATTTCACTGAAGTTTTGATCCTTAATGACAATGTCTGGCCTCTGTTTCCTCACCTAAATATCGACTGATTGGGAACTAGGTTACGTGTGGTTGACTTGTTAAATAACTCAATGGATACGATTTAGAGTGGGCAGCAAGCACCATGAAATGAGGAAGAGTATTCTACACACACACACACACACATGTACATGTTACTACACACATACATTTGTCTTTTCATTTATCTTTTACCTGTTTCAGTCATTAGACTGTGGCCATGCTGGGGCACCGCCTTGAAGAATGTTTAGTGGAGCAAACTGACACCAATACTTATTTTTCCTTTTTTTTAAGACTTGTAGTTATTCTATCAGTCTCTTTTGGTGAACCACTAAGTTAGAGACATAAACACACCAACACCAGCTGTCAAGCAGCAGTGGGGTACAAACACAGACATGAAGACATATAAAGACAGATAGGAGTGGCTGTGTGGTAAGTACCTTGCTAACCAGCCACATGGTTCCGGGTTCAGTCCCACTGCGTGGCATCTTGGGCAAGTATCTTCTGCTATAGCCCCGGGCCGACCAATGCCTTGTGAGTGGATTTGGTACACGGAAACTGAAAGAAGCTTGTCGTATATATGTATATATATATATGTATGTGTGTGTATGTGTTTGTGTGTCTGTGTTTGTCCCCCTAGCATTGCTTGACAACCGATGCTGGTGTGTTTACGTCCCCGTCACTTAGCTGTTCGGCAAAAGAGACCGATAGAATAAGTACTGGGCTTACAAAGAATAAGTCCCGGGGTTAATTTGCTCGACTAAAAGGCAGTGCTCTGCATGGCCACAGTCAAATGACTGAATCAAGTAAAAGAGTAAAGAGTAAAAGAGATATATATATATATATGTATGTATATATATGCGATGGGCTTCTTTCGGTTTCCATCTACCAAATCTACTCACAAAGCTTTGGTCGGCTCGAGCACACAGTAGAACCATGTGGTTGGAAAGCAAACTCCTTACCACACAGCCACACCAGCACCTCCACACAGCCACACCAGCACCTCCACACAGCCACACCAGCACCTCCACACAGCCACACCTATGTCTGTGTTACTTTCATAACTACACACATACATGAACGTGTGTCTATCATCATCATCATCATTTAACATCTGTTGTCCATCTGTTGGACAGTTTGACCAGGGCTAGCAAGCTGCAAGGCTGCACCAGACTCCAGTCTGTGTCTGTAGTAATGAACAACAGGGTGTGAATGTGTTTTGGAGAGAAATATTAAAGGATACAGATCCTTCCCAAACCATGTAGACTCCATGAGGCCAGTTTCCCAGTTTCCATGTAGAGTATATTCCCACATGGGATGGAACACCAGTCTGGCACAGGATGACTCATTTTTGCCAGGTGAGTGGACTGGAGCGATATGAAATGAAGTGTCTTGCTCAAGAACACAGCACATCACCCAGTCCAGGTATTGAAACTGCAATCTTACGGTGATGAATGCAACACCTTAACCACTAAACTGTACACCTTCACAGAGTAAAATTACATATACAGGTATATAGGTACAGGTGTGGCTGTGTGGTAAGAAGCTTGTTTTCCAAACACATGGTCCCGGTTTCAGACCCAGAATGGTGGGGGAAAAAAAAATGAACAGAAGCAGGTCTGTTGATTAATGTACCAAAATTGCCTTCAGCCTTGGTCCACACCTGTTGAAAGAGTACAGTGACCTTGCGAGTACTTTGTCTTGTGTGTGTTTACCTGTTGCTCATTTTTTGATAGTAATTCCACACAAAAGAAGTTTATTTTGTGTGTGTGTGTGTACACATTTGTGAACATTTATATATATATATTATATATATATATATATATATATATATATACATAAATATACACACACATTTATATTACATACACATTCACATTATATATACATATATTATGTATGTATACATTATATATATATAAATATATGTATATATACATATACACACATACATATACACACACATTGATAAAAATGTTGATTATATATATATATATATACATATATATACACATGTATGTGTATATGTACATACACACAATACATTGATGTTCACATTATATTTACATGTTTAAGTATGTATATACACGCACACAGACAAATATATACACATAATTATATACCTACACATCTATATGTATATATATATAACTACACGCATGCATATAGAAATAGTGATATACATACACACACACACACATAGGTATATGTGTGAGTATATGACAAGGATATACACAAACATATATATATATACACACACAAAGCTATATACATACTTTGGACACAATGCATACATACATACACACACATACATCTCAGCACATACAGGATAATGATGATGTAATCGCAGATAAGGTGCCTAAGGGGGACAAGGTGGTCATGTTTAGATTGTCTTTGATCAGGGCCGAAATGGCTCTGAACTGCAGCAACAACATCAACAACAACGCACGTACGTCAATCTAGTCATCTTTCTGTTTCCTGAAAGCATTGCATGCAGCCAGACATCTTCAATAGCAGCAGAGTGAATCATCAGATACACACACACACACACACACACACACATATGTGATTGTGTGTGTGTGTGTTTATGAATTTTATGAATGTGTGTGAGACAATATGTGTGTGTGTGTGTGTGTGATTGTGTGTGCATGTGAAAGTCTGTGAGGGGACAAGTGTGTGTGTGTGTGTTGTGTGAATGTGTGCGTGTGAATGGGTATCTAACACTATGAGGGTATGTGCATGTGTGTGCTTGTGTGTGCATGACTGTGTGTGTTAATGAATTTTATGAATGTGTGTGAGACAATATGTGTGTGTGTGTGTGAATGTGTGTGCATGTGAAAGTCTGTTGTGTGTGTGTGTGTGTGTGAATGCATAGATCTATTGTACAGCTGTATTGTGCGTATGTCTTTTTCTCTGTGCTCAGTTTATATACACAGCAAGCACACATGTGTGCGAGGTGTAGAGTGGAGAATGATTTACACACACACACACAATCATGTGTTGTTTTTGGTGTTTAGCCCAAGGTCAGACCTCATCAAGCAGACACATGGTCAAAGCCATTTGATCCATGATCATACTCTCCTCAACTCAGGCACTGTAAATCTAGAACTACATTTTCCAATGTCACCCCTCCTCATCGTGTTGGTAGGAGGTAAAATAATAGATAATTTGCTGCTGTTTCTAGCAGGTCAAATACTCACATAAATGTTCCCTAATTGGGATCACCTGTATATAAATGGATGGTGAGTTATATTTCATACGTTTATATGTGTGTATGTGTATGTATGTGTATGTGTGTGTGTGTGTGTGTGTGTGTGTGTCTTTTTTTTTATACTTGTTTCAGTCATTTGACTGTGGCCATTCTGGAGCACCACCTTTAGTACTTATTCTATCAGTCTCTTTTGCCAAACTTCTAAGTTACGGGGACATATACACACTAGCATCGGTTGTCAAATGATGTTGGGGGGACAAACACAGACACACAAACACACACACACATATATATATATATATATATATACAACGGGCTTCTTTCAGAAGAATCCAGGTGAGCAAACATGGAGGCAATTACGTGGATAAACAATTTAAATAAAACAGCTTGGATTTGATATATAATATATATATACATATATATATATATATATATATATTGCATCTCAAACCCAAGCTGTTTTATTCATTTATTTGCATAATTATATATATACATATATATATATATACACACACACATACGTCTTCAATCTAATGTGCACACATACAGACACACCAGGTATACCGTAATAAAACAAAGAAACAGGTTATGTAAACACTAAAAAATTGATTGTGAATTGAGCTGGCAGAATCATTAGCAAGCCGGCTGAAAAGGCTTTCTGGAATTTTATCGGTCCTTACATTCCGAGTTCAAATTCGACCAAGGTTAATTTCGTCATTCATCCTTTCAGGGTCGATAAATTAAGTACCAGTGATACACTGGGGTCGATGTAATCAACTAGTCTACTCTCCTAAAATATTCAGACCTTGTGCCTATGGTAGAAGGGATTATTATTATTCGAATTCTACCAAGGTCAACTTTGCTGTTCATCCTTTCGGGGTCGATAAATTAAGTCCCAGTGAAACACTGGGGTTGATGTAATTGACTGGTTCCCTTCCCCAAAATCTTCAGGCTTTGTACTTTTAGTAGAAAGGATCATTATTATTATGATTATTTCAAGATTGAAATTACTCTTCACGAAGGTAAAGAAACAGTAAGAACATGGCTGTTATTGGTAATAAATAGAGATTGACCGTTAAAATGAAAATGCAACAAATAATCTTTTACTCTTTTACTTGTTTCAGCCATTTGACTGTGGCCATGCTGGAGCACCGCCTTATTTAGTCGAGCAAATCAATCCTAGGACTTACTCTTTGGAAGCCTAGTACTTATTCTACCAGTCTCTTTTGCCGAACCGCTAAGTTACATAAAGACACCAGCATCGGTTGTCAAGTGACGTTGGGAGGACAAACACAGACAAACAAACATATATACACATGTAACGAAATTTGAAACCATTATAGTTGTTACTGATATCAATGACATGATGATGATGATGATAATTATTTCTATTACAGGCGCAAGAGCAGCAATTTTAGAGGGAGGGTGTTAGTTGATTACAGTGACTCCAGTGTTTTTACTGGTACTTAATTTACTGACCCTGAAAGTTGACCTCGGAGGAATTTGAACTCAGAACTTAAAGACAGATAAAATACCACTAAGCTTTTCATCCAGTCTGTTGATTCAGCTAGCTTACCACCTTAATAATGATGATAGTAATCCTTTCTACAATAGGCTCAACTCCTGAAATTTTAGGTGAGGGGGCGATGAGTCAATTACAATCTACCCCAGTGTTTCACTGGTACTTAATTTATCGACCCCAAAAGGATGAAAGGCAAAGTTGATCTTGGCAAAATTTGAACACAGAATGTAGCGACAGACGAAATACCTAATTCTTTACTACCCACAAGGGGCTAAACACAGAGGGGACAAACAAGGACAGACAAACGGATTAAGTCGATTATATCGACCCCAGTGCGTAACTGGTACTTATTTAATCGACCCCGATAGGATGAAAGGCAAAGTCGACCTCGGCGGAATTTGAACTCAGAACGTAGCAGCAGATGAAATACCGCAAAGCATTTTGCCCAGCGTGCTAACGTTTCTGCCTGCTCACCACCTTAACTCTAATAATAATAATAATAATAATAATAATAACAATAATAATAATAATTTAATATTCTAATTTAACTTTAAAAAAAAAAAAAAAATGAACGAACGAGTGAGCTTAGTTTAATGGCCTACCAATGTATACTATGAGTTTCTTTGCCCTAGGAGTCGGGAAGACACTCGGCAAGAAATGGAAGCAAATTTGAAAGAAGAAGAAAAAAAGTTAACAACAACAATAATAATAATAATAATGATAATAATAATAATAATAATAATAACAATAACAATAATAATAATAATAATAATAATAATTCCTCCATCGACCACAAGAAAATTTGTGTATATGTTGCATGAACACATTTGCGTGCGTGCGTGCGTGTGTGCGTGCGTGTGTGTGTGTGTGCGTGCATGTTTGTGTACAAACATCAATAAATCTCGCTGAAAACAAACCCAAGCTGTTCTAATTATCTGATCTGACATATCCTAACAACGACGGGGAAAGAGGGGACACACGGACACACATACAAACAAACAGCTTAGATTGATCCTGCAACTTGCTATAAACAGGGCACAGCTATTGATGCTAAGAGAAACATTAAATGGGAACATTGAAGAGCAAAGACAACCGTTTCCTACTTCCACCACCACCACTACCGATTCCATCACCACCACCACAACCACCACCGCCACTACTACCATTAACCACCACCGTTACCACAATGTTACTGTGACCCAACTAAAAATAGAATAACATGCTACTACTACCAATACTACTACTACTACTACTACATCCAATAAATTTTCAGAAAAGCTCAATATGCTCTACATAATTGGTATATATATATTTGTCAACACATGTGGTATACATGTGAATGTAAACAGCTGTTATATAGGATAATATATGGTATACACATGAAGACTACATTTGATATACAAATTCAATGTTGGATTTGATAGAAATATCAAAAATGCTTCTACAGTTCTATATTTAAGAGATGAGGAATTATGTACATTATTTACATTTGATGGATATTTGTCCTCATCTTGTTTGTTGTTAACACAACGTTTCAGCTGATACACTCTCCAGCCTTCATCAGGTGTCTTGGGGAAATTTCGAACCTGGGTTCTCATTCTTAAGGTATTTGTCGATGTTGTTGTTGTTATTATTATTATTATTCAGGTCACTGCCTGGAATCGAACTCGGATTCTTGTTGACAATGTGCTTGTTAGATGTAGCGTTGATGTGCCTGCCACGAGCAAATGGCATAGTGGTTAAGAGCGCGGGCTACTAACCCCAAGATTCCGAGTTCAATTCCAGGCAGTGACCTGAATAATAACAACATCGAAAAATACCTTAGGAATGAGAACCCAGGTTAGAAATTTCCCCAAGACACCTGATGAAGGCTGGAGAGTATATCAACCAAAACGTTGCGTTAACAACAAACAAGATGAGGACAAATATCCGTTGATTGTAAATAAAGTAAATAAATACTTCTCATATACAGTTCAACACTAAACCAGATGTACAGGTTGATGCTATGCCTGACAGAGATGTCAATGCTACATCTGGCAAGCACGTCAACACTATGTCCAGCAGGTACGTCAACACTACATCTGACAGGCACGTTGTCAACAGATACGTCATCCACAATAGATCTGACAGATATGTCATCAACAGTAAATCCCAAAAATCCATTGTCAACGGTACACTTGACGGATATGTCAACATCACATCTATATACATGTCAAACACTACACCTACTACCACTACTTACCACAGAGAACTTTGACCTCAACAATGTTCAATTTGAAACAATAATAACCACCTGTCAAATATATGTGTGTGTGTGTGTGTGTGTGTGCACGTCTGTGGAACCAGTTGGCGTGGTTGTTAGAAGAGCAGACAAAATGCTTTGAGGTATTTCTTTGAGCTTCAGTTCAAACCTTACTTAGCCTTTCTATCCTGTCCTTCACCCTCCCAGGGTCAAAATATTAATTTATCAGACAAGATTCTTTGCGGTCTTCTTCCCAACTACATGGTTCTGAGTTCAGTCCCACCACATGGCACCTTGGGCAAGTGTCTTCTACTATAGCCTTGGGCCGACCAAAGACTTGTAAGACGATTTAGAAAATGGAAACTGAAAGAAGCCCATCATGTGTGTGTGTGTGTGTCTTTCTGTGTTTGCATGTGTATTAGTATCAGTGTTTGTCCCCCTTCGCCACTTGACAACTTCTGTTGGTTGGTTTACATCCCCATAACATAACTTAAAAAAGAGACATATTTTCATGTGTGTGTATGTCTGTACATATATATATATATATATATATATATATATATATATATAGGTGGCACATAAAAAACTGCATTTGAGTGGGGGCCGTTGCCAGTGTCGCCTGACTGGCCCTAGGGCCGGTGTCACGTAAAAGCACCCACTACACTCTCGGAGTGGTTGGCGTTTGGAAGGGCATCCAGCTGTAGAAACTCTGCCAGATCAGATTGGAGCCTGGTGCAGCCATCTGGTTCGCCAGTCCTCAGTCAAATTGTCCAACCCATGCCAGCATGGAAAGCAGACGTTAAATGATGATGATGATATATATGTGTGTATAGTTCTTAATATAAACATTAAACTAGAACATCAAATATAGAGAAACTGCTGGGCTAAGGCCAAAAACCAAAGACAAAAAACACTT
>NC_043017.1:4823087-4845587 GCF_006345805.1 Octopus sinensis | reverse complement strand
AATATGCTCCGAGTTATATTATCTGAATAGATAACTCTATAAATGGATTATCTTCGTAACAGGAGCAATAAGAAGATAAA
Organism: Octopus sinensis; assembly: GCF_006345805.1. Lineage (NCBI taxonomy): Eukaryota > Metazoa > Mollusca > Cephalopoda > Octopoda > Octopodidae > Octopus > Octopus sinensis. The sequence goes on along the minus strand of NC_043017.1, from coordinate 4,845,507 downwards.
GAACGAAAACTGAGGAATAAGACCACAAGAAACAAGACTAATGAAGGAATGGTGTGATTTTTGCAACTAATCTCATCAAATGTTTGTAAAAATGTTTGATTTGATCATTGTCATCTTCGTTAAAATAATTGCTTGTTATCTTAAAACCCACACACCAATGTGTATATGTATGTATATGTGTGAGTGTGTATGAGAGAGGGGAAAAGAGAGAGGGAGGGAGAGAGAATGAGCTTGTAAAATGGACCGTGTAATGACTGTGATTAAATGATGTGGTTGTTATTTTTAACTAAACATTGTCTTAATGAAGGTCAATTGAGGAAGTGGGGTGGGAGAATTAATTACACACAAAGTCATCTATTTATGTTTGTATAGGGGTGTGTGTGTGTGTGTGTAGAGAGAGAGTGAGTGGAAGACAGACAGACAGACAGATGGATAGATGGGTGGATGAAGAGAGAGATGGCTAGATATGCAGTAGAGTAAGAGAAAAGGAGGGAAAAAAGTAAAAGAGAGAAACAGATAAAAATGATATATATATATATATATATATATATATACTCTTTTACTCTTTTACTTGTTTCAGTCATTTGACTGCGGCCATGCTGGAGCACCGCCTTTAATCGAGCAACTCGACCCCGGACTTATTCTTTTGTAAGCCCAGTACTTATTCTATCGGTCTCATTTGCCGAACCACTAAGTGACGGGGACATAAACACACCAGCATCGGTTGTCAAGCAATGCTAGGGAGACAAACACAGACACACAAACACACACGCACATATATATATATTTATATATATATATACATATATACAACGGGCTTCTTTCAGTTTCCGTCTACCAAATCCACTCAAGGCATTGGTCGGCCCGAATCTATAGCAGAAGACACTTGCCCAAGATGCCACGCAGTGGGACTGAACCCAGAACCATGTGGTTGGTTAGCAAGCTACTTACCACACACCCACTCCTAAATATATTATATATATATATATTATATATATATATATATATATAATATATATATATATATATAGAGAGAGAGAGAGAGAGAGAGAGAGAGAGAGAAACAAAATGAGGGAAAGGAACAGAGAGAGAAAAAGAGAGAAAGAAAGAAAGAGGAAGTGCATATAAAGAGTAACCCTTTTTCAGATTGTCTTACCACCGAGAAAAGGGTTTACAATGTTTTGGACAAGTTTCATCTTCAGAGTGTAAGAGAGGAAAGAAATTAGTTTCTGTTGTCCTAAGTCTTTGAAAGATTGTCCATACTATCATGGAATCAGAATGAAGAATTATCCTGTTTTTTGCTTCTTTGTTTGAAATCTCCAAAATTCTTCTTCCAAAAACTCCACAAACTTAAGAGATTTTTTACCAATAAATACAAATTCTACTACCGTTGGCCACACCTGTTATCTCTATACTTTGCTTTTAACATGTATGTATAATGATATATAATGATGTATAATGATGTATAGCTGTGAGTATATCTAAGTGAGCATACTTAGGCACAGAAGTAGCTGTGTGGTAAGTAGCTTGCTTACCAACCACATGGTTCCGGGTTCAGTCCCACTGCGTGGAACATTGGGCAAGTGTCTTCTACTATGGCTTTCGGCTGACCAAAGCCTTGTGAGTGGATTTAGTAGACGGAAACTGAAAGAAGCATGTCGTATATATGTATATGTGTGTGTGTGTGTATGTTTGCATGTCTGTGTTTGTCTCCCCAGCATCACTTGACAACTGTCCCTCATATTACTCCACCATCCTTAGTAATAAAAGAGAAAAGGCAAGGTTGGATTATATATATTATCTAATCCTGGACAATACCCAACCTGTTACCGATGGGAGGCTCATGGTTGGAATGCCTTTCATCAAATGTCTGCTCAATCAGAGTTGACCCGGGGCTATATACTGTCAATAAAACAGATTTCCTTCACCGGTTTGTTTATATAGAGTTACGTGAAGAACCTCCACCACTAAACAGTTCTTACATCTCTGGAAAACTCCTTAACGAACCATGGCATGAAAATAAGTCGATTAATTAATTAATTAATTAAACATGAAAAGGAAATGGAAAAAAAATCTTCACAAGTCAATTAGCAAAAAATCAGATTTAACTTTTATTTGTTTTTTTTTTGGGGGGGGGGGTTGTGTGTGTTTTTCTTTTCTTTTTCTTTTTTTTTTCTTTGACTGTCTTGACATTTTTCAAGAATAGCATTTCTTATTTTCCTTAGGGAAATATTGATCAAAGTCTGAGAAGATGAATATCCAAGGTGTGTCTGTGGATGGAAATACCATTTCTCTTGAAATAAATGTTAGTAGCCATCAGGCTAATTATGAAAACATATCGTGTATGGATGTGATTTACAGGAGAAAGAGAAAGAATGAGAAAAACCAAAAAAAAAGAAGAAAAATTCAAAGAAAATATTTAAACTGTTTTCAAAATGAAAAAATTTTTGTCCACACTGCCTTCCATAACATGATTATTGAGAAAACAATCATTACTGACACTTTCATCATTAATCAACCATTTTCTCGTTACAATAATAAGAATTCTTTTAATTTTTGGTACAAGGCCAGCAATTCCTGATGGGTGGTGGGGAGTTGATTACATCGACCCTGGTACTTGACTGGTGCTAAATTTATCGAACCCCCAAAAGGATGAATGGCAAAATCAATATTGACAATAATAATAATAATGGTTTCAAATTTTGCCTCAAGGGCAGCAAATAGATACCAGCAACTGGTACTTAATCTATCGACCCCGAAAGGATGAAAGGTGAAGTAGGCCTCGGCGATATTTGAACTCAGAACATAGAAACAGATGAAATACCTCTAAGCATTTCATTCAGTGTGCTAACGATTCTGTGAGCTCGCCGCCGTAATAATATTAATAATAATAATAATCCTTTCTACAATAGGCACAAGGCCTGAAATTTGGGGGGGGAGGAGGACAGTTGATTTGATCAACCTTAGTATGCAACTGGTACTTAATTTATCAACCCCACAAGGACGAAAGGCAAAGTCGACCTCGGTGGAATTTGAACTCGGAACATAGCGGCAGATGAAATACTGCTAAGCATTTCGCCCAGTGTGCTAACGATTCTGCCACCTCCCCACCTTAATAATATTAATAATAATAATAATGATGATGATGATAATAATGATTTCAAATTTTGGTACAAGGCCAGCATGCTCAAGGGAGGGGAACAGTTGATTACATCAACCCCAGTACTCAACTGCTACTTATTTTATTGACCCGAAAAGGATGAAAGGCGAAGTCAACCTCAGCAGAATTCGAACTCAGAACATGAAGAAGAACAAAATGCCGCTAAGCATTTTGCCCCACCTGCTAAGAATTCTGCCAGCTTACCAACAATAATAATAATAATAATAATAATAATAATAATAATAATAATAATAATAATAATAATAACAACTAGCTGGACCCATGAAAAATTCATGGAAAACAACATTTAACAAAAACATCTTTAAATGACTATTTCGGATCATATTCACCATGTCCTTCAATTACTGCTTCCCATTTGCTTGGCAGACGGTCAGACCATCATTTATTGTTATTGTTAAATGTTGTTATTGTTTTTGTTGAATAAAATTTGTTGAAAAAAAGCTGCAATAATTATGCACCAACCGAATAAGAAGACCTTTTGCCCAAGGTGTCTTGGACTTTGATAGACGTGTGATCAAGAAGCTTGCTTTCCAACCATGTGGTCTTGGGTTCAGTTCCACTGCAGGACACACAAGACAGACGTCTTCTACTATAACCCTAGGCTGACCACAGCCTTGCAAATGGATTTAGAAGAAAACTGAAAGAAGCCCATTGTGTGTGTGTGTATATGTGTATTTGTTATATGTATGTGTTTGTGTACAGCATCTTTTTGACATCATATCATGGTCGTAAATGAGCATCACCATCATACGAGTAAAGTTATCTCTTTCCAGTTGTCCATGAGGAAGTATTACTTCGCTTGGAGACAGATGAGGATTGGCAACAGGAAAAGCGTCTGGTCGTAGAAAATATGCCTCATCATTCTCACTTGTCCTTTTTTTAAATTTCCTCAAAGAGATGGGACACCACCTTCCTCTTTAAACTTACTTCCTCCGATAGTGGTACTTGAAGCAGTTAGAGAGGGTTGAACTTGAGTACTTTACTTACTTGTACTTGTGACAGCATTCACCCAGGGCGGGTTGAGACGGCTTCTTCTCTGGTCCTAACGGCATCGTGAACCATGGCAGCCCACGATCAACGGTTCCTTTGCGAGGTCACTGGAGATAGCAAGCCATTCGCGGTTCCAGCTGCACAGATCAAATCTTCAATCTTCAGTTGAACTTGAGTAGAACATTTCTGCCCTCAAACTTTTACATCCACCATAAAACATTCTTAGCCACAGCCACCGGGAAGAGAAAAACTACGAACTCTTTGTTGCCCAAAAAATGGTGGTGGGGGTGGGGGTGGTAGTGGTGGCAGCAGCCATTCTGTCATCACAAACATTGCTGATAAATGGATCAATTTTCACATAAAACACAAGCTATATAATAATGTGTAATGAGGTGAGTCCTGCTATGGCTTCCACGCTTCTTTTCATATTTTTTCCCCTCCATCGTATCTAAACCTTCAATTACTATCAATATTATTTTCAACCTTACGGTCCCATCTTCAATATTTCAATTCTAACATTTTGAATATTTCAAGATCTTATTTCAATATTCCATCGAACATCTTAAATATTTCAATTCCAAGTTCTTTGTATTCTGATAGTTTTCCAATTCTTTACAAGCAATAATTTCACCAGAAATGACTGTGAATCTATCACTGTGCATGTCTTTGATTTCCAGTCCTTCGTTATGTGTGAATGGTTTCTCTTGATCTCTTTGTCAGTTTGGACAAGCCTTAATATCTTATTAATACAATAGTTATTATTATTATTGTTATTATTCTTATTCCTATTATTATTATTAAGACAGCAAGCTGGCAGAGACCCATTAACATGCTGGGCAAAATCCCTAGTGATCGGCTTTGCCTTTCATCCTTTCAGAGTCAATAAATTAAGTATCTAAGGCGGTGAACTGGCAGAACCGTTAGCACGCCGGGCGAAATGCTTAGCAGTATTTCGTCTGCCATTACGTTCTGAGTTCAAATTCCGCCGAGGTAGACTTTGCCTTTCATCCTTTCAGGGTTGATAAATTATGTACCAGTTATGCACTGGGGTCAATATAATCAACTTAATCCGTTTGTGTCCTTGTTTGTCCTCTCTGTGTTTAACCCCTTGTGGATAGTAAAGAAATAGGTATTTCATCTGCCGTTACATTCCGAGTTCAAATTCCACTGAGGTCAACTTAGTCTTTCACCCTTTTGAGGTCAATAAATTAAGTACCAGTGAAACACTGGGGTTGGGGTTGATGTAATCAACTAATCCTCTTCCTCAAAAGTTCAGGCCTTGTGCCTTTAGTAGAAAGCATTATTATTATTATTATTATTATTATTATTATCATCATCATGCCAGGCAAAATGCTTAGGGAACATTCATCCATGTTTATGTTCTGAGTTCAAATTCTGCCAAGGTTGACTTTGCCATTCATTCTTTGAGTCAATGAAATAAGTACCAACTGAACACTAAGGGGTCAAGGGATCAATGTGATCAACATCCCCACCAAGATTGCTGGCCTTGTACCAAAATAAGAAAGAACAATGATGATTCTTCTTCTTGTTAACGATAGGCCGGTGGATGAATCCGTCCTGTGCACAATAATACCTGTTTGGCATAAATCCACAAGCAAGTTACCTAAGGATTGTGTGTGGTGCCAGGCGGTTTTGTCATCTTGTTGCCTATCTTGGACAGGTTCTGTAGCTGGTGGCTCCAAAGTTTTTATTTTGAAAAGACAAAGCCACCACCAAAACAACATTCACCTCCTGTAACACTGCTAAGCCAAAGAATTTTGGAAATCATCCAAAATACTCAGCCTGAAAGCCTGGAATTTTGGGGGAGGGGAGCAGTCAATTACATCAACCCCAGTGCGTGACTGGTGCTTATTTTATCGATCCCGAAAGGACGAAAGGCAAAGTCGACCTCGGCAGAATTTGAACTCAGAACATAGCAGCAGATGAAATGCTACCAAGCATTTTGCCCGGAGTGGTAATGATTCTGCCAGCTCACCACCTTAATTGTAACAACAATAATAATAATAATAATAATAATAATAATAGATATAAGTACACGCACACACACACACACATATATATATATTTATATATTAGGTATACAGACATATACACACGTTAGATTGGCTTCTAACAATACAACTGTCAATGTAGATACAAAGAGACAAGTGCTTTATGTATATTTGCTGAGTAATAACAACTACAACAACAATGAAGATGATAATAATAATAATAATAAAAACAATAATAATAATAATAAAAACAACAGCAATAACTAAAAGTCTTCCGAGGAAGAAGAGGAAGAAGTACGAGTGTTAATTTTATATTTTACATTTTCAAGGGTCATTGAGGAGATTTCAAGTGGACATCTTAAGAAAATGAACGATAATAATACAATGAAATAGAATATAGCAAATGGAAGAGGAAGGCACGAAGGGGGGCGGGAGGGGGGTGAAGAGGGGGTTGGCCACTATTGCTACTACAACCACCACCACCACTTCCACCGCTACTTCTACTACTACTATCACCACCACCACCTGACTCTGACACCATCGTTACGACCACCTGTATCACCACTGTTACCACCAACACCGTCGCTTCCGAGACCACCACCTCCACCACCATCATTCCCCCACCAACAGAACTGTCACTGCAGCCACCACTAACAACGCCACCACCACGTGCAACAACAATTCTCATAACAATACACTGAAAGTTAAACAATTTCTATTTTTGCCACCTTCAGGTAAAAACATTGTTATCATTATTGAAATACAAAAGAAATCATTATTAATATTATTGTTATTATTGACATTATTCTTATTATTCCCATCATCATTATTATTATTATTATCATTATTATTAATCCACTTAAAACCTATCACATTGTAACAATGCACTCTTTTGCTTATTAATAAACTCATTTCTCATCTGGAGAACATCCAGATTCTGTTTTTAATATAAAGCTTTCGCTGTGTGTAAATGTATGTGCCATTTATTCACTCATCTACACACATTCACTCATATATATACACACACATATATATACATACACATATATACATATATATACATACACACACACACATATATATACATACACACATACACACACACATATATATATACACAAACACATGCATATATATACACATATACACATATATACACACATACATACACACATACATGTATATATACAAACACTCACGCACATACACATATGTATATATGTATGTATGTGTGCATTTTCAATCTCTCTATGATGTGTGCCTGAATCTAAATATATGTACATAAATGTATATGTATTCTAACATCCAATTTTTCACGTTTACATGGGCCAATCAGAATCCCTTCAAGCAGGCTTTGCATGGCTGGATGCCCTTCCTGGATGCCTCACCTGTTTCCAGACAAGGTAATATAAACACACCAACACTGGTTGTCAAACAGTGATGGGGAGACAAACAGACACAAAGACACACACACACACACATATATACGACAGGATTCTCTCAGTTTCCATCTACCAAATTCACTCACAAGGCTTTGGTCGACCCAAGGATATAATAGAAGACATTTGCCCAAGGTGCCATGCAGTGGGACTGAACATGGAACTATGTGGTTAGGAAGCAGGCTTCTTACCACACAACCAAGCCAGTGCCTATGTATATATATATATATATATATATATATATATATATATATATATATATATATATATATATATATATATATATATATATATATATTATATATATATATATATATATATATATCATATATAATATATATATATGGATAGATGTGTATACACTGTATGTCCCAATAGGTGTAAATTCAATATATTTTAATAGGAACAACCAGGTTTTTAAAATGTACATTCTGAGTAACTTCAGACTATTAATTAATTAATAATTAGTTTAAGAGGTGATTAATTACAGTCAATACCATTTTGATCATAAATAAGTTCTATACATGAAGTGTGCACTGATTCCTTTCATCTAAATTACACATTAATATCTGGTTAACTAAAAATTTTTAATTAGAAAAATTTATAGTTTATGATTTTTAGTTTCTCATTTTGAATTAAATGAATTGATCTGCCAGAAAGGGATGTGTCTGGGGCCTTGACAAACTCTCAGAGACTAGAAATAGCAACCAAATTCCCTCCAAGTCACTTCTTGCTGTTGCTGAAAAAACATGGCACACTACACATGAATCTGTTCAGTGAAGGCCAGCCTGGGGTGGAAACATCAATTAAACATATGCTAAGGTTGGGTTTGAACTCATGGTTTGTAATTTGAATGTAGAGTGTAAAGAGAGAAGAATTACAACATGGAAAATTAAGTTAACAGTCAGAAGGAAGTAGTTGATAATGTGGAAATATTTGGTTTTGATCATGTGGAAAAGAGTGGCTGATAACGTGGAAAAGGGTGGCTAATAATATAGAAATGCATGGTTGATAATGCAGAAATATGTGGTTGATAATGCACAAATGCATTGCCGATAATGTGGAAATGTGTGGCTGATTGTATGGAAATATATGGTTGTTGGTGTAGAAATGTATGGCTCATGATTTGGAAATGGGGAAATGGTTGGTTGATAATCTAACTGCAAGGTTAAATAGTTTGGTTCACAAGTATTTGGTTCCAGATTTGATCCCACTGCACAGCAATTTAAGCAAGTGCCTTCTATAATAGCTTCAGTTTGACAGGTAGCCTTATAAAGGCGGCGAGCTGGCAGAATCGTTAGCACACCAGACGAAATGCGTAGCTGTATTTCGTCTGTCGTTATGTTCTGAGTTCAAATTCCGCTGAGGTCGACTTTGCCTTTCATCCTTTTGGGGTCGATAAATTTAGTACCAGTTACGCACTGGAGTCGATATAATCGACTTAATCGGTTTGTCTGTTCTTGTTTGTCCTCTCTGTGTTTAGCCCCTTGTGGGTAGTAAAGAAACAGGTAGCCTTATAAATGGAATTTGGTAAGCACAAAATCTATGGAAGTCCTTCATATATATAATATATATATATATATTCTATATCTCAATTTAATTTAGGTATTAACCTTGTAGTTTGCTTTAGAAAGGAAATACAACAGGTATTGAGTATCAGATAGAATTTTATGAAGAAAATTGGTCATTTTACTGAAGATACATATGAAAATCCATGAATATCTGTAGAGTTTATATAAATATTAACAAGAAGAATGGAGTGAGTAACACATTTCATTGCATAATAAAGCAATTGTTTCATCAACTCTTTACCAGAAGAATTATTGCTGAAATATATGAAATAACATGGATTATAGCATCATCAATGAAAGGCATATATATATATTCTATGAAATAAGGGCTAGTTTGTCAAACTGGTTTATATGAATATCTCAAGAGTCAGTATTTTCCATTATTGCTCAAATATACTGATTTGATGGATTATTTCATTTATTACATAATAATATTCCAGCAATAACCATCTGGTAAAGTGATGAAACAATTGTAACATTATGCAATAAGAATGTGCTGCTCACTCTATTTTCCTTGTTATTATTTATACATGTGTAAGGTGGGAAGCTGGCAGAATCATTAGCACACCAGGGAAAATGCTTAGCAGCATTTAGTCTGTCTTTACATTCTGAGTTCAAATCTTGCCAAGGTCAGCTTTGCCTTTCATCCTTTCGGGGTTGATAAAATAAATACTAGTTCAGCAGGGAAGGGGGGGGGGAGAATTCGATGAAATTGATAACTAAACCCCTGCCTAAAACTTGGTGGCCTTGGGCCCAAATTTGAAATGAATATTTGGTTGGTGATAGGAAGGGCATCCAGCTATAAAAACCCCTGCCAAAACAGACACAGTAGTCTGAGGTAGTCTTGTACCTGGCCACCTTCTGTCAACCATCCTACCCATGCATGCATGGAAGATGGATGTTAAATGAGGATGATGATGGTGGTGATTGTGTGTGTATGCGTGTGTGTGGATCATCATCATTTTAACACCCCTTTTACAGGTTTGCATGGGTCAAACAGTATTTATTGAGGCAGATTTTCTACAGCTGGATGCTCTTCCTGTCACCAACTTTTACTTGTTTCCAAGCAAGAAAATATTTCCCTATGGCCAGACATGACTTTCACTGAAGACTGGAAACAAACAACACTGCTTGTATGATGGTGATGCTTGTTTACAACCATCTTTTGATGTCTAATCAAGAGCACAAACAAATACATACTGTCACACACACACTCATACATATGTAGCTCTTTTATTTGTTTGTCATTGGACTGTGGCCATGCTGGGGCACTGCCTTGAATGGTTTTTAGTTAAACAAATCAACACCAGCACTTGTTTATCAATTTAGTTATTCTAACAGTCTCCTTTGCCAGACTAAGTTACAAGGATGTAAACAAACCAATATTGTCATGCAGTGACAGGAACAAAAACAGGCTCAAAGACACACACACATTTGATAGGCTTCCACACAGTTTCTGCCTATCAAATTCCTGCACAAAGCATTGATTATCCTGAAGATACCACAGAAGACATTTGTCCACGGTGCCATGCAGTGGAATCAAACTCAAAACCACATGGTTTCAAAGTAAGATTCTTAACCACACAAATACAAGAAAGGCATAGAAACAGAAAAAAAAATCAGAGAGATAAACAAAGCCAAGGGACAGACAGACAGACAGATGCAGAAAATGTAAGAAATGGCTGGTTTCACTTGAAATACTAAAATCAACAACACTAAAAAACATCCCCACAAAAAATACAAAAAAATGTCGTCTTCTTCTGTTTCACCAATTTGTCTCTTTTTTTCTTTTTTCCAACTGATTAATTTTTCTCGGTTCTTCAGTTTGGCACCAGCCAACACATTACTTGAGATGTTAAGCAGAATGCTCAAAGAGATGACAATCCAGGAGACAATCCACCCAGAAACGGAATCTTTCAACAAAGAAAGAAAATACAAAGAGAGAAGAGAAAGAGAAAGAAAGGAAGAAAGAAAGAAAGTAAACACAAAGACAGAAAAGAAAGAAAGAAAACACAATGATAGAAAAGAAAGAAAGAAAGAAAACACAAAGACAGAAGAGTAAGAAAGACAGAAAGAACAGAGAGAAAGAAAGAAAGAAGAGAGAAACAGACAAAAAGGAAGAAAGACAGAAAGGAAGAAAGAAAGAAAGAAAGGAGAGCACATACACACAAGAACATACACAAATACATACACAGAAGAAAACACACATACACACATTCACACAAATACATACACAGAACACACACACACACATACACACAAGCACATACATTCACACACACACAAATACATACACAGAACACATACATTCATACACACACACACAAGAACACATGCATTCACACACACACAAATACATACATAGAAGAACACACACACACGGGTGGGCAAGAGATGTTGGCATAGCATAAAGAAAATATTTTTATTCATTTCCTTAGACTTTTTGTTTTGTTTGTTTCTTCCGTGCATCCCTGGTGGTCCCTTCTCATCAGCCCCCCCCCCCCAATAGTGACGGGTGTTATTGCTTACACAAACAGAAAGGTAACGAAACAGATTGCCAGGAGATTCTGTGATGTTCATGAATTTCTCCAGAGTATCACTATCAAAAAATAACTTGACTGTTGCTCCGCCGAGTCAGCTAACAATAAGTTGGACAGCCATGTCGCCTTTTTTGCTATAATAAACCTGGCGAGCTGGCAGAACCGTTAGCACACTGGGCGAAATGCGCAGCCATATTTCGTCTGTCGTTAAGTTCCGAGTTCAAATTCCTCCGAGGTCGACTTTGCCTTTCATCCTTTCGGGGTCGATAAATTAAGTACCAGTTACACACTGGGGTCGATGTAATCAACTTAATCCCTTTGTCAGTCCTTGTTTGTCCCCTCTGTGTTTAGTCCCTTGTGGGTAGTAAAGAAATATATAATAAACCTGGGAGAAATTATTGATCTGCATTTAAACTGGGTTCAACCGGTTTGAACCAGCTGGATGTGGCATAAAGGCAGGGACGGACTGAGCCGTCAGTCAATCAAGCACTGCCTGAGGGCCTGAAGCTTTAAGGGGCCCGCATTCTACATGTTAACTCTACTAAAACACACATTCAAAGGGGCCCAGTAAATAGTTATGCCCTGCCCGAGGGCTCTTAATACCCTCAGCCCCCTCACCCCAATGCATGATGGTCATGAATTCCTCTCTCTCAAGGGTGTCCGCCACAAATGGTTAATTAATATAGTACTTTCTAGTTTTTATCTCAAGACCAGAAGTTTTGAGGTGAGAGGGTAGTCAATCACACTGACCTCTAAGTATGTGACTGGTACTTTATTTTATTGACCCCAAAAGGATGAATGGCGTAGTTGACATTGGTGGTATTTGAACTCAGAATGTAAAGAGCTGGGTAAAATACTGCTCTAATGATTCTACCAGTCCCGTAATAATTCTTTAAAGTTTTGGCCCAAGACCAACAATTTTATGGGGATGGGGATAGTTGATTCTATTGACCCCAGGACTTGATTTATTTTATATTTTATTAACCCAGAAAGGATAAATACTGAAGTTGACCTCAGCAGGATTTGAACTCAGAACATTAGGAGCCAGAAGAAATACTGCGACAAGCATATTTTGCCTTATGCTCTAACAATTCCGTCATCTCCCAATGTTCCCAATTACTTCTTGGTGTGACCCTGATTACCTCTTTATTAGCCCCTAGTCAGCTCTTGATGTGCTCCCTGGTCAGCTCCCAATGTGCCCCCTAGTCAGTTCCTAATGTCACCCCAGTCAGCTCCCAATGTGCCCCAAGTCAACTCCTGATGTGACCCCACTCAGCCTCCAATGTACCCTTGGTCAGCTCCTGATGTGCTCCAAGTTAGCTCTCAATGTGCCCCAGATTAGCTCCGAATGTGCCCCAGTCGGTTCCTGATGTGCCCTGGGTCAGCTCCTGATCTACTCCTAATCTGTCCCTGATCTGCCCCTACTGATCTACCCTTGTTCTGTCTCTGGTCACCTCATGACCTGTGCTTGGAGTTATTTTAGGGGCACTTGCTGTAATCATTGATGCTATGGCTTTGAGCTGTGACAATGACCCCCTCTCCTGCCTATCAATCATAAGAGACCCAAAAATGTGGGTCGTGAGCCTTTCCTTCTCTGATTAAGTCTTAAATAAAATTTAAACAAACACTAAACTCCACACACACACAGTAACATACAATGTCTAATTATTAATTCAGGTGCGCTCACACACACACACACACACACACACGGTAATATATAATGTCTAATTATTAATTCAGGTGTGCACAAACACACATACACACACACAGTGATATACTACGTCTTGTTATTAATTCATAGATACACCCTAACACACACATGCATGCACACATACACGCACACATATACACATATGTACATATACATAGGCACACACTTAGTAACAGTAATATACTATGTCTGGTCATTAATTAATATCTGGCTCAGACAGTTTATCTTGATGGAGACTAGACGAGATAATGAGACAAGATAAAAGTTAATTTCATTTTGTTTTTGCTGCAATTCTTCTGGTTTCATTGTGATGGTTGTTACATTTCAAGCAATTACATAAAAAAAAAGCTAATATAAATAAATACAAAAATTTATTTTAAACAAACCAAAAAAAAAATAGAAATAAGGAAAAGAAAATTTTCAATTACTCGAAAAGAATTGTATTTCGTAAACCTGAAACTATTTTATTCTTCAATAACTAAACTGGTCTGTAAGAGGGAATGGTTATCTGCTAGGCTGGCTACAGTGGCTTTGAAGCCAGTGAAAAATGTTGTGTTGGAGGAGAGAAATAAAGCTTTAAAATTTAAACTGGACATATCTGGCTCAAATACTCTGCCTGTTTTGTGTTAAAACTGGCCAGATATGACCTCTCACACCAACTCCACAATGTCACTCTGAAAAATAAACGATAACATCATAAAAATCTTGAAGCTCTTTTGTTTTTCCTTTCTTTCTTTCTTTAGGTGCCATGTCCAGAATGTAGAACATAAGTGATCATGTCCTGCCACAGTTTTCTATTCTTTCTTTTCTGTAAACAGTTCTATTTCATGATGTTTAAATGCCACTTTCTCCCAACCAATTCCTGGAGCTTGACATCCAGGACATCCTCCTCCTCCTGCTTTTCTTCTCTTCAATCCTTCTGGCCATCACTAAAATCTCCAGGTCCTCTTTTATCATCCCATGACAAAGAAATTTCCATTGCTTAGCCCCTTATCTCATGAAGCACCTCCCTATTTACCAGAGCCCAAGCCATCACTTCTTCATTAGACCCTTTGTCAAGCTATCCTCAGTATTCTCAATGTAAGACATAGGCAATCATATCCTGCGACAATTCTCTGTTCTTTGTTTTCTGTAACAGTTTTATTTCCTGATGTTAAATGCCTCTTTCTTTCAACCGATTTCTATCATCCTTCTCTTTCCCCTGCTTCTTCTCTCATCCCTCTTTTCAGTCATTACTAAATTCTCCAGGCCCTAATTTCTCATCATATGACTAAAAAATCTCAATCATTTTGCCCTTATCTCACAAAACAGTCTCCTATTTACTGCAGCCTGGGTCATCATTTCTTCATTAGACACTTTGTCTATCCATGCTACCCTCAATATTCTCCTTAAGAGCCACAAAGGCAATGATTTGTCAGAAACATTAGCATTCCAGGCGAAATGCTTAACAGTATTTCGTCTGTGTTTACAAAGGCAATGAGCTGGTAGAAACGTTAATACGCTGGGTGAAATGCTAAACAGTATTTCATTTGTCTTTACGAGGGCGGAGAGCTGATAGGAACGTTAGCATGCCAGGCGAAATACTTAACAGTATTTCGTCTGTCTTTACAAGGAGGGTGAGCTGGCAGAAACGTTAGCACACCGGGCAAAATGCTTAGCAATATTTCATCTGTCATTACATTTTGAGTTCAAACTCCACCAAGGTCGACTTTGCCTGTCTTCCTTACGGGGTCGATTAAATAAGTACCAGTTACACACTGGGGTCGATGTAATTGACTTAATCCCTTTGTCTGTCCTTGTTTGTCCTCTCTGTGTTTAGCCCCTTGTGGGTAGTAAAGAAATAGGTATTTCGTCCATCTTTACGAGGACGGTGAGCTGGCAAAAATGTTAGCACACTGGGCAAAATGCTTAGCGATATTTCGTCTGTCGTTACATTCTGAGTTCAAACTCCACCAAGGTCGACTTTGCCTATCTTCCTTTCGGGGTCGATTAAATAAGTACCAGTTACACACTGGGGTCGATGTAATTAACTTAATTTCTTTGTCTATCCTTATTTGTCCCCTCTATGTTTAGACCCCTGTGGGCAACAAAGATATAAATATTCTCCTTAAGAGCCACATTTCACAGCTCTCCAAGCACCTTGTCATTTCTGACGTTACAAAAGAGAATAGCATAATTAATTGAAAACAATGAGTAAATAAACTTGACATCTGACAGAGAATCCTGAATGTTAAAGGATTAGATGTTTAGAGAACACTCTGTATGTATATATATATATATATATATATATATATATGACTTGACTGGTCAAGCTAGTTAGATCATTAATCGGACGGAGGAGCAATTTAAATATTTAGACAATTATATCCCAGAAGGCAAGGACAGATTTTATGCAAGGATAGGTCTGGTGTGTGCTGCAATAAATGAGCTGGATAAAACATGAAAGACTAATAGGGACAGAAAACTGGAATTTAGATTTTTCAAGGTATGTGTAGAAAGCATTCTGTGATGCAACTCAGAAAATTGGACCATACCAGAGATAAAAATAGATGGATTATAAAGGTAAAGACCCCCTTTGGTTATGAATGACCCTGGGATTGCACCTAGAAAGTGTACCCTCTGAGGCACAAGTCTGGACAAGGTTGTTCATGGAAAACCAGCAATTGCCCATACATACCAGGAATTTTCCATGCATATCCAAAGGAAAGGCAAAGGTCGATATAGCTTTTGGCACCCATGACATCACAACTGGAGCGATGTGAAATAAAGTGCCTTGCTCAAGAACATAACACACAACCCAGTTCAAGAATCAAA
The DNA here is from genome assembly GCF_006345805.1 of Octopus sinensis. Taxonomy (NCBI): domain Eukaryota; kingdom Metazoa; phylum Mollusca; class Cephalopoda; order Octopoda; family Octopodidae; genus Octopus; species Octopus sinensis. Next base: position 4,829,249 of record NC_043017.1, on the reverse strand, counting down.
CTCATTACCTCATGATTGTGAGCCCGACACTCTAACCACTGAGCCATGTGCCTTCAAGCTATGGAGAAAGATTTTTATCCTCAACTAGAGAGATCATATAACCAACAGAGAGCTACACCAAGGTCAGCCATGGATGTCAGACACCCATTTGGCAGAGAAGATTATGCTTTGCTGGGCCTTTGCCATAAAGCTGGAGACCAATCAGTCTGGAAGCTTTTATTTTGGTCACCATCAGAAGGTAGGTGGGTCAGAGGAGCAGGAATGAAGATCTTTTTCCCAAAATACCCAGAGAGGATGCTGGTATGAAGTCTGATTCTTAAATCAAAGTCTTCATGATGGACAAGGACATTTGAAGGCAGAGAGCGAAGTGGCTTTTAGCTTCATCTGTGGGCAACTGAGGCTGACATATATATATATATATATATATATATATATATATATACATACATACTGAGACCATGCTGGAGTACTGCCTTGAAGTATTTCAGTTGAACAAATCAACCCCAGGACTTTTTTTTTAAAGTCTGGTACTTAACCTATCAATTCTTTTTTTTTTCTTGAACAAAAGTTAAGTGGATGTAAACACACCAACACCAGCTCTCAGTGGTGGGGGTCAAACACACACAACAGGCTTCTTTCAGTTTCTATCAACCAAATTCATTCACAAAGTTTTGGCTGACCCGAGCCTATAGGTGTTTTCGCTCAATAAACACTCACAACGCCAGGTCTGGGAAACGAAACCATGATCCTACGACCGCGAGTCCGCTGCCCTAACCACTGGGCCATTGTGCCTCCACACACACACACATATATATATATATATATATATATAAAATTAACTATGTGTGTTTCTGTGAATATCTCCAGTGAAACACAGGTACTAACCATCCTTTTTTTTCCATGTTGATATTAATGTCACTTATGGAGACATTAACCTCTGATGTGTGAGGGAAGGTCATTCATGGAGGCAATTGACCACCGGTTCAAAGGAAACACTGACCAGTGAGGTTGCATGTGTCAAAGTAATTAGCATGTATGTGTACAATGCATGTGAGTTCATATACATGTATGTGGTGGTGGCAGTGGTTGGTGGTTGGGGGTGGGGACACTGGCACTACGGTTCTTTATTCGTGTCCAGGTCATCCTCAGATCTGTCTCTGCTTCCTGTGTCACATCTTGGAACATGTCTCGGAGAGAGACAGGTTCAAAGTGAAGACGGAGAAGTACGATGCCATCAACAGTGAACTGACGAACAGACCCAGCGTGGCAGAATAGCATAGCAACAGTCATGTCTGTGTGGGTGGATGTGTGTATATGCACGTGTGTGTGTGTGCATGCACATTAATGTGCAAGCATGTGCATTAGTGTGTGTGTGTGTCTGAATTCTGTATTAATATGTGTTCATGTGTATGTACGTGTGTGTGTGTCTGTGTGTGTGTGTGTGTGTGTGTGTGTGTGTGTGTGTGTGTGTGTGTGTCTGTGTGTCTGTGTGTGTGTGTGCATGCACATTAATGTGCAAGTGTGCGTGTCTGCATTCTGCATTAATGTGTGTTCATGTGTATGTATGTGTGTGTGTCTGTGTGTGTGTGTCTGTATGTGTGTGTGTGTGTGTGCATGCACAATAATGTGCAAGTGTGTGCATTAGTGTGTGTGTCTGAATTCTGTATTAATGTGTGTTCATGTGAATGTAAGTGTGTGTGTGAGCACAAAGTGTGAATGTGTGCATTAGTGTGTGTCTGCATTGTGTTAGCATGTGTGTGTGTGTATGTATATGAGTATGCATTAATGTGTGTGTGTGCAGGAGTGGCTGGGTGTTTATGTGTGTACATTAGTGTGTCTGTATTATGTGCTAATGTGTGTGTGTGTGTGTGCATGCATATGTGTGTGTATTAACGTGAACATGGATGTGTGCCATTTTGTGTGTGCATGTGTGCAAGCATCTGTGCTAATGTCTGCATATCTGCTTGTGTGTGTGTGTGTGTGTGTGTGTATTAATGTGAGCGAGGACGTATGTCTTAATGTCTAAGAGTGCACATATATGCTGTTTTAATGTGCAGTGTGCATGTGTAGCTCTGTAGGTGTGTGTGTTAATGAGTGAGTGTGGATGTGTAGCATTTTAATTGTGTGTGTGTGTATACATGTGCTATTTTAATGTGCAGTGTGCATGTATGTAGCTGTGTGTGTGTGTTAATGAGTGAGTGTGGTTGTGTAGTATTTTAATTGTGTGTGTGTGTGTTAATGAGTGAGTGTGGTTGTGTAGTATTTTAATTGTGTGTGTGTGTGTTAATGAGTGAGTGTGGTTGTGTAGTATTTTAATTGTGTGTGTGTGTGAGAGAGTGTGCATACATGTGCTGTTTTAATGTGCAGCGTGTAGCTGTGTTTGTGTGTGTGTATGTGCACATATGTGTGTATATATATATGCTGTTTTAATGTGTGGGTTGCATATCTGTGTGTTTACGTATGAGTGACTATACATCTATGTGACTATGAGTGTGTTAATGCTTATGTGTAGGGGTACAAGTTTATGTGTATGTGTGTATATGTTATTGCATATATGTGTCTGTGTGTGTGCATGCATGGCTGAATGAAGGTTTAAGCACAAAGCAAGCATGTTCATTGAGTGGGTGTACATTACATGTGTGTTAGTGTGTGTGTCTGCTGTTTTAAGGTGTAGGTATCTATGTGTGTGTATATATATATATATAACTGTAAATATGTATAGCTGCTATTGAGTGCATGCGTGTGTGTCTGGTAGTTACTGTGTGGGTGTGTATATGTTAATGCATATGTGTGTTATGAGTGGATATACGTGCATGTGTGTGTGTGTGTGTGTGTCTGGTGTGGATGTGTATATGTGTATATGGAGGGATGTGTATATTTTAATATGTGGGTGTATAAGCACAGTAATATGTGTGTGTGTATGTATATATATATATATATATATATACACACACACACACATATATATGTTTCTGCATGTGTAGATGTGTGCATGTGAGTATATGTGTGTGTGTATTACTGTGTATGTGTGTTAATGTACGCATGTGTGCATATATTCATCAATGTGTGTATACATGTATATGTGAGATACATTCTATGTATGTATGTTTGTGGCTGTGTGGTAAGAGGTTCGCTTCCAAACCACATGGTTCCGGGTTCAGTCCCACTGTGTGGCACCTTGGGCAAGTGTCTTCTACTATAGCCTCGGGCTAACCAAAACCTTGTGAGTGGATTTGGCAGATGGAAACTAAAAGAAGCTCATCATGTGTGTGTGTGTGTGTCCTTGTCCTCCGCCACCACGACTTGACAACCGGTGTTGGTGTGTTTGCATCCTCATAACTTGACAGTTTGGATAACATTCTAATAGCCTAAGTACCAGGCTATAATAAAAATAAGAAAAGTATTCTTCTTTTACTTGTTTCAGCCATTTTGACTGTGGCCATGCTGGAGCACCGCCTTTAGTCGAGCAAATCAACTCAACTTATTCTTTGTAAGCCTAGTACTTATTCTATCGGTCTCTTTTGCCGAACCATTAAGTTACGAGGACGTAAACACACCAGCATCGGTTGTCAAAGCGATGTTGGGGGGACAAACACAAACACACAAACATATATACACACACACACACATATATATATATATATATATATATATATATACGACGGGCTTCTTTCAGTTTCCGTCTACCAAATCCATTCACAAGGCTTTGGTCGGCCCGAGGCTATAGTAGAAGACACTTGCCCAAGATACCACGCAGTGGGACTGAACCCGGAACCATGTGGTTGGTAAGCAAGCTACTCACCACACAGCCACTCCTACGCCTGTTGTTGTCAATTTATTCAACAAGATTTCTTTAAGCCGGTGCCCCAGCATGGCCGTAGTCTAACGATCGAACAAGTAAAAGATAAAAGATGCATGTATGCAAGTGTATGTAAATTTATGTATATGTGTGTGTGTGAATGTGTGTGTGAATGTGTGAGTTGTATTTCGTCTTTTGCTTTGAATGAGATTCCAATGTGTCAAAGAGATTATATAAGCAGCCAGAGTACAACTTTGATTTATACAGAATTCCCACGTAGACACTAGAGATGATGATGATGATGATGATGATGATGATGATGATGATAGCAGTAGCAGCAGTAGCAGCAGCGAGTGGATTAATTGGAAATGATAATGAAGGAATCTGATGCGACAGCGGATAAATTTCATATCAAATTGACTTTCTATTTTGTGGCTCTGTATGTATATATATATATATACAGTGTGTGTGTATATATATATAAATATATATATATGTGTGTGTGCGTGAGTGTGTGTGTGTAAATATATGTGTGTGTGTGTGTGTAAATATATATGTGTGTGTGTGTGTGCGTACATGTGTGTACACATACATGCAATTCATTTTCTCTATGATAGTACACACACACACACGTTAGAAGTGGCTGTGTGGTAAGTAGCTTGCTTACCAACCACATGGTTTCAGGCTCAATCCTACTGCATGGCACCTTGGGCAAGTGTCTTTTACTGTAGCCTCAGGCTAACCAAAGCCTTTTGAGTAGATTTGGTAGATGGAAACTGAAAGAAGCCCATTGTGTGTATATATGTATGTGTGTGTGTGTGTGTGTGTGCGTGTTTGTGTCTGTCTGACTGTCTGTCTCCCTATCATCGCTTGACAACTGATGGTGGTGTGTCTTCGTCCCCATAATTAGCAGTTTGCCAAAGAAACAGATAGAATAAGTACTAGGCTTACAAAGAATAAGTCCTGGGGTCGATTTGTTTGACTAAAGGCGGTGCTCCAGCATGGCCAGAGTCAAATGACTGAAAAGAAGAATATATATATGTATAGGTGCAGACATGGCTATGTGGTAAATAGCCTGCTTCCAAACCACATGATTCTGAGTTCAGTTCCACTGCATGGCACCTTGGGCAAGTGTCTTCTACCATAACCTTGTGAATGGATTTGGTAGACGGAAACTGAAAGACGCCCATCATATATATATATATATATATATATGTGTGTGTGTGTGCTTTTGTCTGATTTTGTCCCTGCAACATTGCTTGACAACTGATGCTGGTGTGTTTACATCCCCGTAACTTAGCGGTTCGGCAAAAGAACCAGTCGATATGATCGACCCCAGTAAGCAACTGGTACTTAATTTACCAACCCGAAAGGATGAAAGGCAAAGTCGACCTCGGCGGAATTTGAATTCAGCACATGAAGATAGACGAAATATTGCCAAGCATTTCGCCCGGCGTGCTAACGTTTCTTATTTCTTTATTGCCCACAAGGGGCTAAACACAGAGGGGACAAACAAGGACAGACAAACGGATTAAGTCGATTACATCGACCCCAGTGTGTAACTGGTACTTTATTTATCGACCTCGAAAGGATGAAAGGCAAAGTCGACCTTGGCAGAATTTGAACTCAGAATGTAGCAGCAGACGAAATGCCGCTAAGCATTTCGCCCGGCGTGCTAACGTTTTTGCCAGCTCCTTCTCCTTATTCACAACAGCTTTCAGCTCCCGAAACGAACTCTGTTCCCCCCCAAATTGTGTAGCAAATTTATATTCACAGATTATATCGTTGAGAATGTCAAAGGTTCATAAAAACAGTTTCTGGTCATTGAAACTCCATGGTTTCCTCCACCACCACCACCACCACTACTACCACCACCACCACACTTTGTGCAAGAGTGACAACTTCATTAGCATCAACCAATACAGTTTCTGCAAATATTGGCATTGGTGGCAAAGCAGGGACACGGGGGCGGGTGGGGGTGGGTGTAACTGTCACTGTTGTATTTATCTTTATAGACAGTTAAGTAAGCAACATTCCTATATGAAAGACATCCCTCAAACACACACACACACACACACACAGTGCAGGTGAATAAAATATGTCATTTGATTTCTAGGAAACATCCTTGCCTCTCCCGCTATTCAACTCCGTCACCCACCCACCCTGCTTCACTAAAAGGGGTGAATTTCAGGTCAAAGACAAGGCTTGATTGAAACACACACACACACACACACACATGCATGCATGCATGCATTCACATGAACGCACAGAGTTAATTTAGTAATATAGATATGTTAATATATAAAAGTAGGGAGCAGGGATGGGGAATACTTTACCCCCCCCCCATTTTCTCATATGTTATT
>NC_043017.1:4810587-4815587 GCF_006345805.1 Octopus sinensis | reverse complement strand
CTTCATCTTTTGCTTTCTGTTAATTTGATCTAGAGACATATGTATGTGTGTATAAAGTCAGAAACAATTTGTTTTCCTATTCCGTTTGCGAAATACACAAATATTTTATTCCATTAAATATCATTTACAATATGTACGATATTTCAGGATATTTCAGGCGAGCTTCATTTGTCGTACATATTATAATGGATATCATGATAATCACAATGGACAGCTATCACAATATATCATTAAACTTGTATTACAGTTTATGCATCAGATATAACGGTAGATTCGTCTAATAAACCCACAGAATTACTCTGCTATGCAGTAGCACCGATATCAGATACCAATAAAATAGATATAACACTGTGATAAACATGTCATATTAGGGAGAATGAGAAATATATAATATATTGAACATTGTAATATCATTCTACATGCCTATGTGCTGGTGTCACATGTAAAGCACTCGTGTCACGTGTGAGGCACTTGTGCCAGTGTCACATGTAAGACCACCTGTACCAGTGCCACATATAAAACATCCATGTTGATGCCATGTATGAAGCACCCCGTGCCAGTACACATATATGGCACCTGTGCTGGTGCCACATAAGACGCTCGTACCAGTCCCACATCTGAGGCACTCTATGCTGGTGTCACATAAAATGTACCTGTGACAGTGTGAAGTATGAAGCACCCGATGCCAGTGTCACATATGAGGCACCTCATGGCAGTGCCACGTATGAGGCATCCCATGCCAGTGTCACATATGAGGCACTCCATGCCAGTTCCACATATGAAGCACTCATGCCAATGCTATGTATGAGGCACCCCATAATAGTGCTACATGAGGTACCCATGCTGGTTCCATGAGGCACTCCATGCCCGTGTCTATCATACTCTCAATTTTGGTCAACTTGCGCCGCAGGGTCCTGGGGGAGATAATGTTAGTTGAAGGCTACCAAACCTGCCACAGACACACAGACAACTTCAGCTTTATATGTATAGATTTATGTTCAAACACTGGCTTTTCACACCTACCTTTATAATTTCATTTTAAAAATACAGTTACATCACTGAAATCTTGAAGCTACAATGACGCCTGATTAATTCAAAACAATGTGGAAAATAAGTGTTATATTTACCTGGGGAATCTGAATGCTAAAGGGTTAGGCCCACACACATCAGGTGACAACTCTTAATCTCAAAAATGTCACTAAGCCTGGCATGCTAACAATTCTGCCAGCTCGCTGCCCTAAAAATACATTCAGTAATAGGCGCAGGAGTGGCTGTGTGGTGAATAGCTTGCTTACCAACCACATGGTTTCGGGTTCAGTCCCACTGTGTGGCACCTTAGGCAAGTGTCTTCTACTATGACCTTGGGTCGACCAAAGCCTTGTGAGTGGATTTGGTAGACGGAAACTGAAAGAAGCCTGTCGTATATATATATGTGTGTGTGTGTGTATGTGTGTGTCTGTCCCCCCAACTTCGTTTGTTGGGGGAAACTGAAAGAAGCCCGTCATATGTGTGTGTGTGTGTGTGTGTTTGTTCCTCCCCAACATCGCTTGACAACCAATGCTGGCATGTTTACATGTCCAAAACTTAGCGGTTCAGCAAAAAGAGATCAATAGAATAAGTACTAGGCTTACAAAGAATAAGTCCTGGAATCGAATTGCTCGACAGAAGACGGTGCTCCAGCATGGCCGCAGTCAAATGACTTTAACAAATATATTAGAAAAAAAGAAAAAAACATGTTGTCCAATTCCCAATTACTGAGAACGGTGGTGGTGGTGGTGGTCATGGCAAAATCGTCTTCACCGTCAACGACATCACCTAAGAGTGCTGAGTTCAAATTCTTGTGCGGTCATGTTCCAGTACACAACAGTTGAACGAGGTCTGTAATCATTTCAACCAGTGACCTGCTTCCCCACTCCAGCTGATAATAATAACTTGTCAACAACTAAGTATTTAGGTACAACACACACACACACACACACTCTCAATGAAGTGGATGTCTTATTTTAATTTCTGGATTTTTTTTTCCTCCACCTCTTCACACTATGGTGTTTGTGTTTTTTTTTTGTTTTTTTTTCTTTCTGAAATATAGGTTGCAGGCAAGGCTGTCTGGTTAGAAACTTGCTTTCTAACCACATGATTCCAGGTTCATACATTTATGTGTGTGTTTTTGTGTCTGATTCTTCCATGCATCACTGATTAACAACTGGTGTTGGTGTGTTTACGTCCCTGTAACTTAGAGGTTCAATTTAAGAGACTGATAGAATAAGTACTAGGCTTTAAAAAGAAACAAGTATTGGAGTCGATTTGCTCAGCTAAAACCTTTTAAGGTGGTGCTCCAGTATGGCTGCAGTCAAATAACTGAAGCAAGTAAAAATATAATAGAAAAAGAATTATGTTCTACTGTGGTAGGGGAGGGGGCTCCGAAAGGGGTCTCAGGGAGTAGCGTCCCTGCTTTCCTAAGTTAGTTTTCCACCACATTTCTTAAAAATTGTGGTAGAGGCCAAGGACTAGGGACCACTCATGTCTAGAAACTGAGGCTGGAAGTAAACAAGGGAATGCGCCCCGTAGAAAATCCAGCTCCAAAAAAGCCCCATGATAGCAAAGGAGAATAGGCACCAGCCAGCCCAAAGGTTGGGGTGGGCTACCCCTGCCTACCTCGGTTGCTATGGCATTGAGGTAGATCTGGCCACCCCTATTAATAGGGACAATAACCTGGATTTAAAATACTACTGGATGATGATGATGAGGAAGAGGAGGATGTGATCAATTTGTTCCACAAGGCAGCCCCAGCATGGCCACAATGACCGAAACAAATAAAAGACGATGATCTTTAAAGCAGAAATAACTACAAATATATCGACGTATGCGTATACACCTACACATGTATGCATTTCTATCAATGTGCATAAGTATACATTTACGGCAGCCTGTGTGTATGCACATGCAGAACCTCATGCGACATGTATGTTTGTGTTAATGTATGTATACATGCATTTGTTTGTGTGTGTGTGCACCAATGTGTTTGTGTTGTGTGTACCGATGTATGTGTGTGTGTGTGGAGTTTACCTACAGCCATTTACTTAAAAAGTAACAATATTTAGAAAATAAACTACATTTTTTTTTTTTACTTTACCCCCTTTATTTTTATAACCCAATTTGTTACATTTTTAAGCTTGCATTAATCCAAATCCCTTTAAACACACACACACACACACACACACACACATATATATATAATCCCCAAAACCATTTAGCAATTCTTAGGAGGAATGTGAAAAACGTTAATCAGATTAAGAATCTGATACCACAACAAACAGTTCTCAATTCTGTCACAAATACGAAAACATTATCATGAAGAAGAAAACAATAACCAAAACAAATAACCTTAAGTTCCGAACAGAAATTCAGCTTTATTCTTTAATCTTTAATCTGATGTCGTTAATCTTGAGATTTAAAGTCCCGTTTTAGTGTATGATAATACTAGCGTTAAACTAATGTCCATAAATATTGGGGGCTTATTGTTTTAGGGTTTCACTAGAAGGAGGTAGGGATTTATCTATGACCCTTGACCCTTTTGTAAGGTCCCTGATACTGGTTGGAAGAAGGGACACTGTTATTGTACTTGTACCTGTAGCGACATTCATCTGGGATGGGTTTAGTCGATTCTGACCCCAACGAGTTCACCATGTCCCTCACGAATGCTGACCACATTTGATGGGTGCAGCAGTGAAGGGTGTAATCGATATTCAATGTGAAATTGCATGGCTTAGTGGTTAGGGTATTTGGCTTGCGATCATAAAGTTATGAGTTCAATTCCCGGTTGGGACTCAAGGGGAGTTTACATCTTAACCCTTTAGCATTTAAGTCAACCATATCCAGTCCAAATATTCTATGTGTTTTGTGTTTAAAATGACCAGATCTAGCCTCTTACACTTACCTTACAATGTCATTCTAAAAGCAAACAGTCACATCATTGGAATCTCAAAGCTACAAAATTATGCATGATTAATTAAAAACAGTATGACTCTATAAGTAATACATTTGACAGTATAATCTGAAAGCTGAAGGTTTAACATTAAAGGCAGCCATATTAGGTTCAAATATTCCACCTCGTGTTAAGCTATCCAGATTTGGCCTCTCTCACCTACCCTACAATTCCATTATAAAAATAAACAAATACATCACTGAAATTTCGAAGCTATGAGATAATGCTGGATTAACCCTTTAGAATTCGGATTATTCTCTTGTCAAATGTTCTGCTTATTTATTTACATGGCTTTGAATTAATCATGCTTTACCTCATAGCTTCAAATTTTCAATGATATGATTATAGTTTTAGAATGACATTGTAGGGTAGGTGTGAGAGGTCAGACATGATCAGTTTGAACATAAGACAGGTAGAATATTTGGGCCACATGCAGCTGGTTTAAATGTTGACCCTTTAGCATTCAGATTACTCTGTCAAGACCAGGCCTGGCCAACTCAATTACAATGCTGGCCACTTTAATCACAAAGTTTTTTGAGGGCCTCTTGTATACTGACAGAGTTGAAAGCACTTTTTCTCATGTTATTATTACAATAATGCATGAATGGTTGTTGATTCAACGTGAAATATTATCGTTGCAAAAACAGTCGTAGCTTTCTTTTTTCACTTTTCGTTACAATCTTTAAGTTTTGATCAAGCTGGTAGAATCGTTAGCATGCCGGGCAAAATGCTTTGCGGTATTTTGTCTGCTGTTACATTCTGAGTTCAAAATCTTCCGAGGCCGACTTTGCCTTTCATCATCCTTTCAGGGTCGATAAATTAAGTACCAGTTACGCACTGGGGTTCGATGTAATCGACTTAATCCCTTTGTCTGTCCTTGTTTGTCCCCTCTATGTTTAGCCCCCTGTGGACAATAAAGAAATAAGAAGCTTGCTTCCTAAGCACATGGTTCTGGGACCAGTCCCACTGCATGGCACTTTGGATAAGTATTTTCTACTACAGCCTTGAGCCAACC
>NC_043017.1:4775587-4805587 GCF_006345805.1 Octopus sinensis | reverse complement strand
TGTCCATCATTTTTACATTCGTTTTTCTGCTTGCAGAGATGAAGGGTACACGTGGGTCGAGGTTATGAGATAATGGTGTCATTGAGACCCAAAAGTATCAGGTAATGCTGAATAAGTACTATAGACTGACCATAGTTAAGTTCCAGATTCGGTAATATTGCGAATAAAGGGTTCAACGTTGGTTCTATGTCAGCGTGTGTATATATGTATATATATGAATTTTTGCGTAATGAGATAAAAAAAACCAAGGCTGTGTAGATATTCGAGCATTTTTAGATAGGTCTTGCTGCTGTTTCTCGGATATTAATTAATAATAATATTCCTTCATCGGAGACGGTGTGAGAGGAAAAGTTAAGTCATAGTTAGTTTCCATGTGATATAATATGGAGAGTGAGGTGGCGGAAAGAAAATAGATTGTCTACATAGCTGTGAAGCTTGCTTATATATCATGTGGTCATGGGTTCAATTCCACAGCATGGCACCTTGGGCAAGTGTCTCCTATTATGGCCTCATACCAACCAAACCTTGCGAGTGGATTCAGTAGGCAGAAGTTAAAAGCCGCCTGGACATGCGTATCCCTGGGTAGATATTACATGATGGATGCAGACAAGCATCATTATCGTACAAGCAGCATTGTTCATCTCCAGCCTTTCCCTGAGAAACATGTCTAGCCATGAGAAATGTGGCATCTCAAGATGGCTTCAATACCAATGGTTGTAGGAGTTCTTGGAATGATCAAAAAAGGAAGTGAAAAGTATTTGAGAACGATTCCCTGTTTACCATTCATACAGGAAATGCAAAAGATTGTCTTAACTGGAACATCATACGTTTAGAGGGGAGCATTGTCGCTGTAAATTTTCTTTCCCTTTTTTCCCCTTTTATCTTCTTTGTTCATCTCCAGCCGTTCCCCGAAAAACGGGTCTAACCACGAAAAATGTGGCATCTCAAAACAGTTACAATACTACTTTGGTTAGAAACATCACCATGTTCAGAAACAGGAACAGCACCCAGCTGGAAAAAAAATCTGCCTCAACGAATTCCGTCTGACCCAGAAAAGCATAGAAAAAAAAGTGGATGTTAATTGATAATGAAGATGGGTTAGGTGGATGCTCTGCATCACTGAGTTTTGCTAGAAATAACAGTCCTTTGTCATTTACTTTCGTGAGATTTAGCATCATAAAATAAGTCTTTGCTACATTTTCTCACGCCTTTCTTGGTTTCCGATTTCTACAAGTCCTCAGCACTTTAAGTTCTTGGCACTTCTTTATGCAACTGACATATGCCTCACATGTCCATACCAATACAATCTTCCTTATTGCACATCACATCTGATCCGATATCTCTTGCATCTAGATTTAATCTTAGCTCAATTTTATGCCCAGCCATTCATGACTATTCAAAGCCCTTCACTATTCAAGGCCCACATCTCACTACAATGCCCCGTTACACTTCGTATACAAGCTTTATACTATCTAAACCTCACTCTGACAGACAACTCTTTTGTTATCAAGAAAGATAAACAGCCCCCTAAACTTTTTCCACAACATTCTTATTCTGACAAGTATTCACTAAGAACACCTGCCCCTACAGTTAATTAGGTCACTCCTATATATATATATATATATATATATATATATTATATATATATATATATATATATATAATATATATATATAAAGCTGAAGTTGTCTGTGTATGGCAGGTTTGGTAGCCTTCAACTAACACTATCTCCCCCGAGAAACCTACGGCGCAAGTTGACCAAAATTGAGAGTATGATAGAAGGCTTGCTCTTCATTCCGTAGAAGAAAAAATTCAAATCGGACCATGTTAACACCAAAAATTATTCACATCAAAAAGATGCTCTTTTTTTTCTATGAATATCCCTATTTTTTACGATTTTTTGACTGGTGTGTCGCTATTTTTCGGTGTATTTCAACCAGAAAAATGTTCACTTAAAGAGAATAACAAGCTACATAATGCGAAATCTTTACTTTTCAAAAATTCCAATTCTAAAGGGTCGAAAAGAAAACAAGCCCTGGCAACGCTGGGCTATACTGCTAGTATACATACATACATACATACATACATACATACATACATACACACACACACACACCACACACACACACAGTGGCTTAATTTGAAATCATGATATCAAGTTAACTGAAATTCCTTCTTGCAATTTTGTAGAAGTAAGATGATATCCTTTGTTCACTTAGTTGGGGTTTTTTTCCAATCATTCCTGTGAAAATCTAGGGCTAATTTTTGTGGTTTTGGAGTATTTTGACACTTATTTTTAGCAAAGCTGGTGCTTAAAAAGAGTACCCTTGTGGTTGTGTAACTTTCAAGGCACAGGAGGAAAAAACATGAAAAATAGATTTAAAAAGAAAAAACGCAAATATACGAATCGTAAAAAAAGACAAAAACGGTTGTAATAATACAAAAAGGTCGACTTTGCCTTTCATGGTCGATTAAATAAGTACCAGTTACGCACTGGGGTCGATGTAATCGACTTAATCCCTATGTCTGTCCTTGTTTGTACCCTCTCTGTTTAGCCCCTTGGGGGCAATAAAGAATTAATGACACAAAAAGGAAAAACAAAAAGAACGTGCGTTTGTGTGCATGTGTCGTAAATTGCTGAACACATATGACGTCATGTATGAATACCGAAAAATTGCCCTAGAATTAATTCTTCCGACATCGTATTTAACAGCCATCCATAAGAAAAAACCCACGCACATAAACAGTATCTACAAGTTAAACAAGTTCCAGACGATCGGTGCAGACGATCAGTGAAACTTCGAAGCTATCGTCACCATTTCGCTTTCAGAAATATATGCATCACACAGGCGCCGCATGCTAGCAGAAACGTTAGCACGCCGGGCGAAATGCTTAGCGGTATTTCGTCTGTCGTTACGTTCTGAGTTCAAATTCCGCCGAGGTCGACTTTGCCTTTCATCCCTTTCGGGGTCGATAAATTAAGTACCAGTTACGCACTGGGGCCGATGTAATCGACTTAATACCTATGTCTGTCCTTGTTTGTCCCCCTCTGTGTTTAGCCCCTTGTGGGTAATAAAGAAATAGGTATTTCGTCTGTCGTTACGTTGACAACCGATGCTGGTGTGTTTACGTCCCCGTAACTTAGTTCGGCAAAAGAGACCGACAGAATAAGTACTAGGCTTACAAAGAATATGTCCTGAGGGGGTCGATTTGCTCGACTAAAGGCGGTGCTCCAGCATGACCGCAGTCAAATGACTGAAACACGTAAAAGAGTAAAAGAGTAAACCAATCCTGAATCGCAAATTCAAAGAAAATCTGTAGAAACCATTAAAACAGATACAGGCTAATAAAGATTAAAAAAAATTTTTTGTGTTACGTCGTTTATCGAGCTAAGTCGCATGTCTCGGAACCAATTAACAACGCATGTTGAAGCTAGAATATACATACATACATACACATACATACATACATACACAAACACACACGTTTGTGTCCATGCTTATAAGGGTGAGAAGAGAAATAGATAAGAGCGAAAATAAAAAAAAGATTGAAACGATACAAGCCAAATAAAAAGACAGGCAAAATATATTCCTTCACACACACACATTGCACTCTTCCCGCCACACACAACGGTAGGGTGTAGAACTATTTGCAAGTCCTCGTATTTTAATGAGACGAAGTCTTGTATTTCTTGTCTTATTTGTTTACAAACACATGCGCATATAATTAGCACGAACATATTTTATTCACTAAAAAACAAGCGAAATTTCTTTTCAAAACGTTCCACAGGCGTTAGTTTTGTTGGGACATCATCGAAAGCTTCGCATGGAAGTTAGCTTGTGTGTCAAGGACAACTGAACACAAACACATACAAAGAATTACATACATGCATTATATACATACATATATGCATACATGCTCATACGCACAGTCGTTGAAGATGGTTGGATCTTGTTAAATTCCTTCCAACAATTTGAAGTTTTTCAAATTTTTACCAGATTGTTTTCGAAAGTGTACCTCTGATGTAATTTAATGCATGCGATTTTCGTCATCAGCATGCAGAACTGCGTCAGAGCTACACATTTTTTAAAGAATAATCTGGTGAATATAGGAAGAAAAAAAAAACTTCAAATAGTTGCATGAAATTTAACAAGAATCCAGTGATCAAACATCGTAGATAGGAAGTACCGTTTTTGGCACAATGGACGGTTGCAGATGGGGTCTCGTATGTCTAGGGCCCCAATTCTTATCCATGTATGCTCTGGCTTGCTGTCACCCAAAATATAGGGTCCTGTTCCTTGACTTGTTCAGAAGTCTTATGGATCTCGGGACCGACATCTGATTTAAGATGTGGCTATCTGTCAAATATTACAGGGCACTGATTTACCTAGGGGCCCTACAATGCTATTACAATGCTCTGTAGGTAGGACAACTACGATTAAGACCATAAACCTAATTGATACTATAGGGCACTGCCAATGGGCTACAACAGACAAACTGTAGACAGGAAATTCACTGCGGGCTAGCTAGAGAGCTGGTCCGCTGAGAAGGGAGAGGAGGCTGAAGATTTTCGTACTCGCCCTCAGTGTGTAAGTGAATTAAGCGAAATAAACACTCTTGTTCCGGATTATTTTATGTCTAGCTATACTACTTTCCTCATAATATGTCATTATTCAGTTTTATTTCAAGATTTCTTGCCAAAACAGAAAGAACCAGTTTCTAACCTAAATCCAAGACCCTTTCATTGGAATTTCAGCATCAACAACAGGGTATGTATATATGTATGTATGTATGAATACGTGTAGATTTGTATGTTTTGTTTTACGTATGTCTTTTCATGTCTATATTTGCATATCTAGATATGCTCATATATACTTAAAATGATAAACCTCTGAAAAGTTTTACAGATTTTTACAGTTCCAGTGATGGATTGGATTTGTAGTCTTCGATATGTATGCATATATGTAAGTCATTATTCAGTTTTATTTCAAGATTTCTTGCAAATAGAGAAAGAACCGGTTTCTAACTCAGATCCAAGGCTTTTCCATTTGAATTTCAACATCAACAGGGTATATATGTATATATGTGTGTATGCATGCATGCGTGTATATATGTATGTACAAGTGCAAATTTGTCTGTTTTGCTTTATGTATGTCTTTTCATACATACACTTGCATATCTAGACATGCTCATATATATTTAAATGATAAACTTCTGGAATGTTTTACAGTGATGGATTGGATCTGTAGTCTTCGAATCAGCTTTCTCCTCTCTGGTTTTAAGAAGCCTAATTTCTCAAGATTGGTATTTAGGTAATGTGTACATGTCCCAGTGCCCCAATAATTACAGGTATAAACCTGAACTAGCAATGTGGATAGGATAACTGCAGATTTCTCAATAGTTCAGCGTAGGTATTCTCTTTTTCACTGAATTTCAGCTTTATGTTAACATCCGCTGGGCAGCTGATTTCCACAACTGTATGTATGTATGTTATATATTGTCCGGAAAGTTCATGCCGATTTATAGTAGCTTACCTTTCGACTTATTTTAGAACATGGTTGAGTCCATAAAATAGGATTTGACTACACCTCCATTTAGAGCACAGTTTAAGCTATCTTTTTGTGGAAGAAGGTTTATGTTCCCATAACCTGTGTTAATTCTATAACCCTTTAAAATGGAAGATAAGAAAGTTCATTTTCGGCACTTGATGCTTTGGGAACCAGACAAAAATTGCTGCAGCTCGGCTGGGATGTGTTACCCCACCCTCCATATTCACCAGATGTTGCTCCTTCGGATTTCCACTTATTCAGGTCTCTGCAGAATAGTCTTAATGATAAAAATTTCAATTCCTTGGATGACGTAAAAAAGATACCTTGATGAATTCTTTGCCATGAAACCACCTCAATTCTGGGAAGATGGTATTTTCAAGTTAAAGGAAAGATGGAGACGCATTGTGCAACAAAATGGTTCATATTTGGTTGATTAAAAATGTAATGGCAAGTATTTATTGACCTTTTTCTTTTCTTTAAAAATCGGCACAAACTTTCCGGACAACCCAATAAACATACAGATAGCTAGAAAGATATAGTGCACGTGACCGAATACTCCGCATATACGTGTCTTTACGTTAATTCTCAGACAGAATTGGTGTGGCAATGCGCGCGTGCGTGTGTGTATGCCTGTATTTACATGTATGTATTTGTGTATATGTACGCGCGTGTATACGCGTATGTGTGCATGTGTATACGTGTTTGCGTATAGGAGTGAGCGCGAGTGGTGTGTATACATGTATGTGTGCGTGTAGAGGAAGAGGTGGGAGTGATTAGGTTCTTTTTCTTTTTTTCAAGAAACAGAGAGAAATGTGGAACAGGAGACAGTAAAAACATGCTTCTGCGATTGTGATAAATGTAAGACATGGTTTGAACCACGTGACGACTGTAGTGTGGCCAGATAGGTGTGTGTGTGTGTGTGTGTGTGTGTGTGAGGGGAAAAGGGGAAAGTGTGTGTATGTGTTGGATGTATATATGAGAGAAAGTGTGTCAGAAAAAATCTGTCAAACAGTGTGTGCGCGTGTATGTGTGTGTGAGAGAATGTGTGTATGTGAGAGAGAATGCGTGTGTGTGTGTGTGGTGTGTGTGTGTGTGTGTGAGAGAGAGAGAAAATGTGTGAGTGAGAGAGAGAGAGAGAAAATGTGTGTGTGTGTGAGAGAGAGAGAAAATGTGTGTGAGTGTGAGAGAGAGAGAGAAAATGTGTGTGTGTGAGAGAGAGAACGAGGTGGTGTGCGTGTGTGTGCGTATGCGCGCGCGCGTGTGTTCGTGATAGATATAGATGCGCCAAAGAAAGTTTCTATGTAAAAGAATGTAAAAGAATATGTGAGACAATCTGCATGCGAGCGTATCTGAAATGAGTGAATGTGTGTAAAAAAAAATGTCTCCGAACGTGTGTGAGTAAGAGAGCCAGACAGATAGTTTGTGAGAAAGAAAATGTCTGGAGATGCCATCGTCTGCGAAAGTACACTTTCAGAGTGCCCTAAATAACAAATCATCACACACACACACACACACACACACACAAGCATTAAATCATAAATATTGAAGAATTTAACGTTAAGACTCAAACTTAGAAGAAGAAGACACCACGTGGTTTCGTAACATCAAAATGATGGCGATATAGATCTTCATTGAAGGATTTTAACTTGAAATAAAGCCTACGGCATTGAGAAAAGATATTCCAAATACTTTGCAGAGTGTTAGCATAATCTGCTCTGATTAGCAAAACCTGACATTTCCATTACGAACAATTTATTGACTGTCCTCCTAAGCATCACTTCTGTGTTTGTTTGTTTGTGTGAGTGGAGATATATATGGATATATATATATATATATATATATAATATATATATATATATATATATTAT
Organism: Octopus sinensis; assembly: GCF_006345805.1. NCBI lineage: Eukaryota > Metazoa > Mollusca > Cephalopoda > Octopoda > Octopodidae > Octopus > Octopus sinensis. The sequence goes on along the minus strand of NC_043017.1, from coordinate 4,798,170 downwards.
ATATATATAATATATATATATATATTATATATATATTATATATATATATATATATATATATATATATATATATATATATATATTGCGTTCTTGCCCCATTTTGTATTGGAGTGGCTGTGTGGTAAGTAGCTTGTTTACCAACCACATGGTTCCGGGTTCAGTCCCACTGCGTGGCACCTTGGGCAAGTGTCTTCTACTATAGCCTCGGGCCGACCAAAGCCTTGTGAGTGGATTTGGTAGACGGAAACTGAAAGAAGCCCGTCGTATATATGTATGTATATATATATATATATATGCGTGTGTGTGTTTGTGTGTCTGTGTTTATCCCCCTAGCATTGCTTGACAACCGATGCTGGTGTGTTTATGTCCCCGTTACTTAGCGGTTCGGCAAAAGAGAGCGATAGAATAAGTACTGGGCTTACAAAAGAATAAGTCCCGGGGTCGAGTTGCTCGATTAAAGGCGGTACTCCAGCATGGCCGCAGTCAAATGACTGAAACAAGTAATAGAGTAAAGAGATATATATATATATATATATATATATATATATTGCGTTCTTGCCCCATTTTGTATTGGAGTGGCTGTGTGGTAAGTAGCTTGTTTACCAACCACATGGTTCCGGGTTCAGTCCCACTGCGTGGCACCTTGGGCAATTGTCTTCTACTATAGCCTCGGGCCGACCAAAGCCTTGTGAGTGGATTTGGTAGACGGAAACTGAAAGAAGCCCGTCGTATATATGTATGTATATATATATATGCGTGTGTGTGTTTGTGTGTCTGTGTTTATCCCCCTAGCATTGCTTGACAACCGATGCTGGTGTGTTTATGTCCCCGTTACTTAGCGGTTCGGCAAAAGAGAGCGATAGAATAAGTACTGGGCTTACAAAAGAATAAGTCCCGGGGTCGAGTTGCTCGATTAAAGGCGGTACTCCAGCATGGCCGCAGTCAAATGACTGAAACAAGTAATAGAGTAAAAGAGTATATATATATATATATATATATATTGCGTTCTTGTCCCATTTTGTATTCTATTATATATTTTATATATATATATATATATATATATATATATATATATATATATATATATATATATATATATATATATTATATACAATACAAAATGGGACAAGAACGCAAAACATCCAGACAACTAGGCAATACAAAAGGGGACAACAAAACATCCAGATAGACAATACAAAAAAAAAAACCACTATTTATATTCGTGTAACATCGTCTGTTTTTCCGTCTTTGTTTCGTATACATTCGTTGTGTTTTTCCAAGGAATCCAATGCTCTTAGCTTAGTTTTTCCTTGGGGCTGGCCAGATTGGAGCAATCTCAAGATTAATCAGTTGAAATTGCGAGGATGATCCGTGTTTTTTTTTTGTACCGTCTATCTGGATGTTTTGTTGTCCCCTTTTGTATCACCTAGTTGTCCGAATGTTTTGCGTACTTGTCCCATTTTGTATTTTATTTTATACATATATATAGCGACGTACGTACACTTTGTTCTCATATATATATATATATATATATATATAATATATATATATATATATATATATACACAAAAAAAAAAAAAAAAAAAAAAAATACATACATACATACACACACACACACACGATGGGCTTTAAATCAGTTTGTTTCAGTGCTATGCAAGTTTCTTCACAGGAACCGAATCAAACCGGAAGTGTTATCGTGTACATGTTTTGTCTCTGTGTAAGAGATGGGCCACAGATTTGCTTGTCAGTTGTTTGAACTTCACCAGTTGAACATGTCCCTTAGTGACTGACGATATGTGTGTCTCTGATCGCGAGCAATTTGGAAGCATCAAGCCATGCGCCGAAAGAGATTCTTTGGGGTTTGAATAATTCACCTTTGGAAACATGGGAGTTTCGTTGATCATCATCCTTAAACAACCCATATTTAGGGACTTTTTGAGTGGGATGGGGAAACAAAAGGCTGGGTGTGTGTAAATTTATTTCTGTATTTACATTATGGACCGGATCCGGGCTAAATTTTCGCGTGCCACCCTCTGTGTGTGTGTGTGTGCGTGTGATGGGGGAATGTCTTGTACTCTAGCTCTGAGCCAATCAAAGCCTTGTGAGAGGATTTAAAAACTAAAAGAAGCCCGTTGTATGTGCATGCTTGTTTATCCCTACCCACCGCTTCACAACCGGTGTTGGTTTGTTTGCACCCTGATAAATTGGCAGTTCGGTAAATGGAGGCCGACAGAGTAAATACCAGGCTTTAAGAACAAAATAATAATAATAATAATAATAAATAAATGAGTCAATTAGTTATGACCTCAGACCAATGACTGAAAGAATTAAATGGTATAAAGAAACAAAAAGATAGATTTGTCGGAACGTTTACGTAAACAACGATATCTGATCCAAAACATAAGGAATTAATAACATAGAAACGACCCGCTCCGTTCGCCCACTTAACAAATAAATCACCATTTTATTTACGTAAGTGACTGTAGTAAGGCTAATTAAAACCGAGTTAATTACTGTTTTACAGCACAATTAAGAGATATAAAGCACCACTCCTGCGAATTTTTGTAAACATTCGAGTATCCCCGGCTTGTATTGTAAATAGTACTTTTATGAACAAATGTGGGAGCCGCTGATTATTTAGACTAATGAAATTGACTTAATGACCGTTTTGTTGTAGATTTTATAGACAATAAAACAGCGTATATATATTAGCGATTGAGGCAGTATTAATGGTGAAAGGTAATATTTATCCCCCACTTAATCGTAGATGTTCTGTAAGAACAAACTATACTGCGGTAGATACCGCGAGAAAAACTCTCATGTTGGCTTTTGGTGCTAAATGCACTGTTGTTTATATCACTACTGGGGAGCTAAAGCCCCGCCATATCCAGTGCCGAGACCACCATGTAGTGAACGCTCGATTGCTAGAGATAGCAGTGATTCATCTACCCACCACTAATAAGTACACAATCAATGAAGAACAGATACTGGTGTTGTGATTAGCCAGCGAGCTTGTTAAAAAAAATAAGCATCAGAGGCAGTATTAACACTGGGAGGTAATATTTATCCCCACTTAAACGTGGACGATCTGTTGGAACAAACTATACTGCCATAAATACCACGAGAGGAACTCTCATATTGGCTTTTGGTGCATAAATTCACGCTTGTTCGTTTCAAAATGCACGCTTACTCTTTTGTTTCAGTCATTAGACTGCAGCCATGCTGGAGCACCGTCTTGAAAAGATTTTTAGTTCAACAAATTGACCCCAGTACTTTTTTTCTTTTGCCGAACCGCTATATTACGGGGGACGTAAACACACCGACACCGGTTGTCAAGCTCAGATAAACACACGCACAAACACATACCTAGAATTCAACATTAATCGCACTACCTTTTGTTAGCCCGGTGCATCTGTATCAACAGAGAGCTTAAGTTGTACTTTATCCGGATATTCCTTTATTAATAAATGTATTTTTTATTCTTTTACTGGTTCCAGTCATTTCGACTGCAGCCATGCTGGAGCAGCGCCTTAAAGAGGTTACTAGTAAAAGCAGTCGACCCCAGGATTTATTCTTTTGTAAGCCTGCTACTTATTATATCAGTCTCTTTTTGCCGAACGGCTACGTTACAGGGACGTAAAGACATCACCATTGGTTGTCAGGCTTGGTGGGGGGACAAACAGACACACACACACAAATAAATAATTATATATACACAACGGGTTTCTTTCAGTTTCCGTCTGCCAAATCCACTCACAAAATTTTGGTAGGCCCGAGGCTATAGTAGAAGACACTTGCCTTAGTGGGACTGAACCCGGAATCATGTGGTTGAAAGGCAAGCTTTTTACCACACAGCCACACCTGCGCCTGTATATATATATACAGACATACATATACATACGCAATATTGTATTATAGATCCATTTGGGCCGATTTCACCAGTCGGTTTCTCACACGAGTGATGGGAAAACCCAATTCGATAGATTTAACACTAAATTAAGGGTGCGAATTATACACGAATAAATAGTGACTCCCATGCAGTAAGGTACCACCTGCAATTATCTTTTATTCAGGAAAGAAAAAGATAAAGTAATAATTTCCAACCATTCCTCAATGGGAAGTGAAATCATGCATCTGCGTTCAGTAGGTATTCAAGTCTCAGACTCACGTGATGGCTAGACCAGTCCACGTAATCCATTCAACTTCTGTGCCACATAACAAGCTGTCCTAATTTCTAAATATTATTCCCCAGAATATGAGGGGAGTATTTCTATATAAATGTATAGGAGCAAGTATGGTTGTATGATAAGAAGCTTGCCTCTTAGCCACATGGTATCGGGTTCAGTCCCATGCATGGCACCTTATGCAATTTTTTTTTTTGCCTCGTGCCCACGAAATCTTTGTAAGTGGATTTGGTACCAGACTTTATCAAAAAATAAAAAAAGAAAGAAACTGGGGTTGATTCATTCAACTATAAAGTCATGGTGGTGCTACAGCATGGCCGTAGTCTAATGACTGAGACAAGTGAAAGATAAAAAGATAAGAAATTAAGATGTTTGTTCCCATTTCTGAGTAGAAACTGCATTTGGCTGTTGATCGAAGATGGGTTTTCGCTAAGTAGCAGAATAATTCCACTACACAAGATATTTGTTTAGTTTTTTTTTTGGTTTTTTTTTGTTTATTTTTCGTTTTTTTCATCTTTACCAAACAGTAAACACCCCCAACCCACGCTACTACTTTCAATAAACTTCTGCGCTGAATAATTGATATATTCGAATAATAAATATAAAAATAAAGGTGGAGGAAATGTGACCTTTGACATGCTTTACGAACTCAAACGATTATTTATAGGTTTTAATTAAGAAGTATAATGAGAGTAGTAGTAGTAGCAGCAGCAGCAGCAGAGGTGGTGGGGGGGATGATAATGACGGTGACGACAACGACGGTAGCCATAATTATGATGACGGTGGTATTCATAGTGAATGTGATGGCGATGAGGATTCGTCATGATGATGGTGACACTGATGATGATGATATTAGTGGCGGTACATTAATATAAGCGGTGGTGGTGATGGTGGTGGAGATTAACATTAACAGTCGATAGACTTGGTAGTCAGGTTTATATTAATGTTCGATAGAATTGAACAAAGTAAGCTGCAGGTTAGACGAATAACGTTTGTATGAAGCAGCCACAAGAGACTGTCGTCGATGATGAGGATGATGATGATGGTAGTGATGATGATGTTGATGATGATGATGATGGCGCTCATCGATTCAGAAATCTTTATTATGTGACATTCTTCGGTTTTCTTTACAGAACTCGTATGAATCGGAGCCAAGAAGGTCTTTTCTTTAGCTTCAGGGTTGACGACCTAACCAATCGCTTTGTCTTTCTTTTACACCTCGCTTTATTCTCCCCGTCAACGGAGGTGGGGGGGGGACTGTTGCATTGGAATGTAAACAAAATTACGCCCCAGACAAGAAGTTTGGTTAACACGCAGTTTAAGGGTCAATAAAAATAGAAGTCAATGAACCGGAAGTGATGACGCTGATATCCGATACACTCACAGTCTAACAAATATGTCTAACACAACACGAAAACCATGTTATATTTACATTATATTTATATACTCTTTTATTCTTTTGTTTAGGCCATGCTGCAGCACCGCCTTGAAGGATTTTAGCCGAACAAATCTAGCCCAAGACTTTTTTAAAGCCTAGTGATCATTCTATCGGTGTCTTTTGCCGAACCACTAGCTTACAAGGACGTAAACCTAAAACGGTGCAGAATGGGGAAAATGTTCTGAATTTAACTTCATTCTGAAAAGGAAGAAACTCTAACCTTTCGCTGTTACATTAGTTAAAAGCATGCGAAATAACCCGGAAAAGGAAAAAAAACCCACGAAACAAAACTCCATTGCTGGGAAAATCAGAGTTTCCCGGTGACTCAACGGGTCACGGGTAGTCTAGTTGAGCATAGATTTTAACAACGAAATCTTATAGGGACCACCGAAGATAATATGAATCCCGTTTGAAAACCAGATTCCATCAATCAAAAGTTCTCTCCTGCACGCACTAAGAAACAAAGCGGAAACGTCCATATTCTTTTCTCTCTACAAACATGAACTTACCTCAATATTTTTGTCGATGCAGACGACTTCCAGCAACTACGACGCGCGACATCCTTGTTTAAACCCCCACACAATATCGTTTGATCTAGTATCGTCCAACATGACATTAAAGTGTGATTGTGATGTCAACATCGTCTGATGTCGTACACTGATGTGTGTGGGGAGAGGGGGGCGGGACACATCAAGGAATATTTCAGACATTATTAAAAGATAATTATTTCAAATAACAGCAACAGCAGCGAAATAATTATATTGACCAAGAGAAAATTGATAACCAGAAGACCTTTTATAATAATAATAATAATAATAAAATTTAATCCATATTCATTAAATTCGATAAATTTGCTGTCAACATCTTGTGTAATATTTTATGATGTACAAAATGGCGGCCGTGCTGGGATAAGGTAACGGAGAAGAGAAAATATTCATGAAATACTTTGACCAACTTCTGGTCTGGTTGGTGAGTTGGCGGGAAAGGAAATTATAGGATATAATAAGTGTCTATACGTATGTATATATACAACAGTATATACATGTATATTCATACATACGTTGTTTGATGACACAGTAAACTATAAAAAATAGAAAAGAAGAAAACAAAAGCGTTTGACAAGAGTGAGACCTAAATCACGTGAACACCTTAACGTTATGGCGCACAGACACATATACACACACACACAACCTCATACAACCGCACAAACGCATATATATATATATATATATATATATATATATATATATATATATCACACACAAATTCAAACTCTGTATTCTCGTCACACAAAGTCTTGACAACTGTCTAAAGTAAAAACCATTTAAATGACGAGGAGGAAAAGGAGGAGGTTTATATATCGGGTGGAGAATGCTTTGTGAAGATATTTACACAGAAGGGTGGTGAAGATGGTGGCACAGGTGTTGGTAGGGGTATGATACGGAATGGAAACATACACAGATGGCTACTACAAAAAGTAGGGCAGGTAACATTCTGATTTTTATACGATATAAACAGATTTTTTTTCTCTTCGCATCTTAATCAATGGCCGCCAAATGGATGAAGCGATGGTGGTGGTGGGAGGGGGGACAAAACCTAAACCTGTTAACAGAGAAACTATATATAATCGACTGAAAGCTAAATTTATGTTGTTTATATTCGTCTTTTACTCGTTTCAGTTATTAGATTGGGGCCATGCTGGGGCAGCACCTTGAAGCGCTATTAAACAAATCAACTCCAGAATTGCATTTTAAAAAGAAAGAAAAACTCGGTTCTCATTATATCGTCCTCAATGCCGAATCGCTAGATTGCGGGGACGTAAACAAACCGGTGACGGTTATCAAGCTGTGGAGGGGGGACAAACATTAGTACTACTTGAGAACAGTAGTCCCGGTGCGCGCACTCGTGTAGTCGCGCTAGCTAGTCATGACTAGTTGATCCTTTGTGTTTTTGTGTTTTATTTACTTTGTTTTTAACAAAAAATATTTACTTTGTGTAAAAAAAAATGATCCATTTTGTGTTTTATTTACTTTGCTCCATAGTCGTTGTAGGATCGACTAGTCACGACTAATTAGTACTATTCTCAAGTAGTTCCAAACATATTTAGGTAATCTCTCAGTGTAGGGCGTTTAAAAAAGTAAATAGAAATGAAGCCCAATTTCCTCTATTTACATAATATTGAGGTCTCTTTCTTTCTTTTGTTATCTTACCGTTTTTACCAATATATATATATATATATATATATATATATATATATATATATAACTTTTCTTCACCCATTTCCTTCCGGTCACTCAAAATGTGACCGCGTGAATACCGTTGGCGATTTTTTTTCCTCTGTCTTCCCTTCTCTGGATCTTTCCTTCTCCTATGTTTCCGACGAAGAGCTCCGCTCGAAACGTTAAACCCTCCTTCTTCCCTTCCTTCCTGAGCGTCCAATAACACTATACTTCTTACACGTCCTCGCGTTGTTGTGTTTTCTCTTTGTGTTTTCATGTTTGGATTAACTTTATATATATATATATACGACGAGTTTCCTTCAGTTTCCGTTTACAAAATCCACTCACAAGGCTTTGGTCGGCCCGGGGCTATAGTAGAAGCCTCGGGCCGACCACATGGTTCCGGGTTCAGTCCCACTGAACCCGGAACCATGTGGTTGATAAGCAAGCTACTTACCACACAGCCGCTCCTGCACTTATACATGTATATATATGGTTAATTCGAGGAAGTCATATCGCATTAAGGATTATATAATCCAAGGTATTCTACTGGTTTAATCCGGAAAATATAAAGCGAAATATATATATATCTATATATAGGCGCAGCTGTGTGGTAAGCTTGCTTCCCAACCACATGGTTCCTGGTTCAGTCTCACTGTGTAGCACCTTCGAGTCGACCAAACCTTTGGAGTGAATTTGGTTGACGGAAACTGATAGAAACCAGTTCCATATATTAGTATGTGTGTCTATCACCATCTCTTGACAAGTGATGTTGGTGTGGTTATAGCCCCGTAAGGAAAGACTTCTTGCTCCCCGTAACGATTCGGCAAAAAAGACCGACAGAATAAGTATCAACTTAATATTTCAAAAAAATACTAGGGGTTGATTTGTTCGACTAAATCCATCTAAGCGGTGCCGTAGCATTGTCGCAATTCAGTGGATGAAACACAAAAGATTAAAAAAACAGGATATGAAGCAAGAACAATTTCATCGTAAATTAAGTATAACTCTTACTCACAAGTCACTAGCTCACACGATGATAACCCAATTCTAAGTCACTGACCACTCTGACTGGATGAAGTGACGGTGGTGGTGGTGGGGTGTATACTGGCCTTGTTTACCTCTGTCTCAAAACCGCAGAAGCTTCTCGTCTGCGGCAGAATGTTTGCCCTCATTCGTGTTAATAACATTCCAGTGACTAATTTAATGCAGTAATAACTTTTTTTTAAATATGCATTTAATATACCCGTGCGTTTTTTTTATGCCATCAAACACCATAGTTAGAAATAGCAAGGATGGTAGGGAGTTCGCTCCCCGCTTGCAATATAGAGTCGACCAAAAAAAAAAACACTTCAGGAAAGGAATAATCTGTACAAGTGGGGTCTATAAATATAGATACCTCTTTCGATGTTTTATCAAATTGCGATAGCGGAAAAAACTTCCTCCCGTCCCATCAACCCATTTCGTCGCAAATTACTGTTAAAATTTTTTTTTTTTTGCTAAAACAACCCCACGTTTTCGGATTCGGAGATTCCGGAAAATTACAAATAATCGGAATTTTGACATTTCCCCCACCCCAATTTCTTCATTTATTCACTTTTTTCCGTTGCCCTAACCCTAAAACACTATTGGGTAATTCCCTCTCCTAAAACATCGCTAGCTTTGCGTCAAAATGGGAATCTATTATAAGAGGAAACTTGGAAAACAATACGGCACTCAGGCATTGAGCTGCTATCATAATTTCACCAATTTCTAATCACACACACAGACATGTATAATATATATATACACACACACATGTATAAATGCATCTATACATACACACACATATACACATACATATATAGGCATACGTATATATATACATATACACATACGTATATATACACATATACACATACGTATATATACACATATACACATACGTATATATACACATATACACATACGTATATATACACATATACACACACGTATCTACATACGTATATACACACATATATACAGACGTATGTACACATACATACGTATATACACACACATATATATGAATATACACACATACATACGTACACACACATACGTACACACATACGTACATACACACGCACACACTACGCATACACAGGACACATGCATGTATGTATGTGTGTATGTGTGTGTGTGTGTGTATTAATATATTGTACTTTATTAAGTCTATTGTTTATTTTATAGATTGAAATAAATCAATATCATATTTATTAGTAAAAAAACTTAAAACACTGGTAAATTAATCTGCTTATTAATAAAATCGGAAAAACGCTTTTATTGAAAACGAAACAAAAATGTTAACGTTTGGCCCACGATTCCATTATTCACTGCGCAACATTATAGACGGATTTCGCATTGGTTTCGCTTAGAGGATAATCTTCTATAGAACAGTGCGTGCGTGCGTGCGTGCATGCGTGCGTGCGTGCGTGCGTGCGTGCGTGTGTGTGTACGCGCGCCCGCGTGTGTTCGTATCTGTCGCTTGCCATTGCTTGAAAACCGGTGTTGTTATGTTTACGTTCCCCGTAACACAGCATTTCGGTGTAAGAAACTGACAGAATAATAAGTACAGGTTTTGAAAAAAAAAATTACTACTGGGGTCGATTCGTTTTGCCTAAAATCTTTCAAGGTGGTACCCCCCAAATGGTCGCAGTCTAATGACTGGAACAAGGGTTGGTCTGCCAAGCAAATGGGAAGCAGTAATTGAAGTAGATGGTGAATATGCTCCGTAATAATCATTTAAAGATGTTTTAATTCGTATATTGAGGCATTACTGTATATAAACAATCATACCTACAAATATACAGCTCTCACTCAATCGGATATTAGAAACAGAAGTAAAAAAAAGGTTGCCCAGCTGCAAGGTTTTCTGTTAGGTTGCTAAATGATATTTCCATATTTGGTTCCCAATTTGCTACATTTAATTTTCGAAAGTAATTTCTTCCGGTTTTTCACGTTCCGTCGAGGATAACTTTGTCTTTCATCTCTCCACGGTCGAAGAATAAAAAAACCAGTCAAGCACTAAGGTTAATGGTGTTAACTCCATTCTCTCAAAAAAGAGGGACGAGCGGGTTGAATTGTTTGCGCGCCGGACAAAATGCTCATCAGCATTTCTTCCGGCCAATTAATCTTCTGAGTTCAAATTCCGACTTGTTCAACTTCGCCTTTCATCCTTTCGGGGTTGATGAAATAAGTAGCAATTGAGCACAGGGGTCAACGTAATCGACTGCTCTATCCAACTAATACATTTCAGGCCTTGTATCTACATTATAAAGAATTATTATTTCTTATTATAAAATGAAGGTTCTTGAGTGGTAACCGAGTTTTACGATTGAATCGTTTGAACTATCGGAACTGTGATACGCAGAGTTATGATTCAAAAAGCTTCAGATTCCAATAAAAGATACACAATTCATTCATGTATTGAGTACTTCCTCCGCCACGAATATGAAAACGTTCACAATTAGCTATAAACAAACATATTCATCCATCCGTAAATGCTTGCGCGCAAAAAGTGAGTTTCGTTTGTGTCACGGACAGAGATTTCGTTGTAAAGAGAGAGAGAAAAAGGGGAGAAAGAGAGAATTTAAGGGGGAACAAGACAGAAGAGGGGATAAGAGGAAAGGGAGATAAACAGAGGGAATTACGAGGAGAGAGAGAGAGAGAGAGAGAGAGAGAGAGAGATGGAAGGGAGCAAATGAGAAATATGAGAGAGACAAGAAGAGGAGAAACGGAGAAGGAAGAAGAGAAGCGAGTAGTAAAACTGGAATGAACGAAGCAGCGAATTTACAGAAAGGATCCCAAAAGCAAGAGTAACGAAATGTTACCACCACCACCACCACCGCGTCATAGATGAGGGGCAGCAGTACACTGTTGACCTTAAAGAATTGACTTTGGTAAAGATATTAGGTTAAATATAGAGATTTTTAATGCAGAAAGATCGGAATCTGCCAAAGACAAATGTTAAAATGAGAAGGAAAAGAAGAAAATGAGTAGAATAGACTGGCATAATTGACTACGATCGATGATTGATCAAAAACTGAACATCTGTTGGCTTAGTAGAAGCAGCAGCAGCAGCTCAGGTATTTAAAGAACTTCAAATAAAGTCAATAGTTAGTATATGTGTATGTGTGTGTGTGTGCTAGTGCGTATGTATTTCACATTGAATGTGTGTATATATATTTACACACACATATATACATACAAGCATATATGAACACGCACATGTATATACACGCGTGTAAATGTACTTATGTATATATATATATATATATATATATATATATATATATATATATATATATATATATACACACACATATGCATACATACATATACATGCACATACACACGTATAAATGCATATATCTCCGTACACACGCACACATATATATATATATACACATTCACATACACACACACACACAAAATATATACACATGCACACACACACACACACATATATACACATGCACACACACCACACACACACATATATATATATATATATATATATATATATACACATTCACATACACACATATATATATATACACATGCACACACACACACACACATATATATATATACACATGCACACACACACACACACACACATATATATATATATATATATATATACACACATACACACATATATAAAGCAGAAAAACATTGCAACACAATATGAATTTGATATTAGCTTCGTACTTGCTAGAAAGGAGTGTCTACAACACGCTCGAGTGAGTGAGTGAGAGACAGAGAAGGAAAGTGTGTGTGTGTGTGTGTGTGTGTGTTCTAAACACATACTAACTTACGCTGTCGTCGTCGTCAATAATGAGTTGGTAGCTCTGAGGAGAAGGTCACATGGACCAACTGATGTGATTGGAAAGTCGAACGGTGTGTTCGATAGATTTCTCTCATGACTGACCCACCTCCACAGAATCATTGATAACTTATCGATTCCCCCATCACGTAAATTTCTAAAATAAAATTTAAAGCTAGAATTAATAATAAATTTCTTGACTTAAAAAACAAATAATTCTGACGATCTTTTGTTTTCTTATCGCTTTTCTAATAAGAAATATTCCAAGAAATTTATTAAAAATACTTAACGAAATTGATAAATGATCAATAAAGATTCAGACATTATTCTTTATCTTTTACTTGTTTCAGTCATTAAACTGTGGCCATGCTTGAGCACCACCTTTCAGAATTTTGGCCGATCGAATCGACCCCGATACTTATGGTTTTTTAAAAGCTTTGTATTTATTCTATCATTCTAGGAATTTCTTAAATATAAATTTGGTACTTATTCTATCGGTCTCTTTTGCCGAACCACTAAGTTACGTGAGACGTAAACACACCAACACCGGTTGTCAAGCAGAGGATGGGGAACGAACAAAGACGCATGCACACATAGATATACATTTATACATATGGCGGTCTTCTTTCGGTTTCCGTTAACCAAATTCATCCACGAGATTTTGGTCGGCTCGAGGCTATAATAGAAAAACACTTGCGCAAGTTGCCACACAGTGGACCGAACATGAAACCATGTGGTTGGAAAGCGAACATCTTACCACACAGCCACATTGATATGGTTGGAATATTTAATGCGAAATACGTGTTTGGTGAATATTAATTATTGCATAGAAAATTTGACTAGAAATTAATGAATTTTAGACTTAAATTAACTGCGCTTTTCCCAGAATCAGTGCACTAATGAATAATTCAACACCCTTAATGCTTAAAAATTGTTTCAAGTGTTTATCGACCCCTTGGTTAGCCATATTGACCCCTAAGGATCAATATTGATCACTTTGCCGATCCCTGTTCTGCAACAGCTTTCTGCTTTACCCCACCTTTGGAATTTTTCCTTTTTTTTTTTTAGTTCAAACCTTATGTTAGAAATACATACACACACACACACACACATACATACACAGTGGTCCTCCGTCGGTTAAGACGATAATGGTGCCAGTTGATCCGATCAACGGAACAGCCTGCTCGTGAAAATTAACGTGCAAGTGGCTGAGTACTCCACAGATACGTGTTCTCTTAAGGTAGTTCTTAGAGAGGTTCAGTGTGACGCTGAGTGTGACAAGATCGGTCCTTTTGAAGAAATACAGGTACAACCCGTTTTGCCAGCAGAGCGGACTGGAGCAACGTGAAAATGAAGTATCTTGCTCAAGGATAAAACGCGTCGCCGAGTTATGAGTCATAACACACGTTATGACTACGAGTCGTGTACAACCCTAACCACTAAGCCACACGCCTTCACACACACATTTACACACATGCACGCACACATTTACACGCATGCACGCACACATTTACACACATGCACGCACACGTTTACACACATACATGCACACACACACATTTACACACATGCACGCACACATTTACACACATACACATACACGCACATATTTACACACACAAAGAGACGGAAGAGAGAAAGTGGGATACATGTAAATCTCTCTCACTTTTATTTGTTTCAGTCATTTGACTGCGGCCATGCTGGAGCACCGCCTTTAGTCGAGGAAATCGACCCCCAGGACTTATTCTTGTAAGCCTTGTACTTATTCTATCGTTCTCTTTTGCCGAACCGCCAAGTGACACACCAGCATCGGTTGTCAAGCGATGTTGGAGGGACACACACACACACAAACATATGCATACACATACATACATATATATATATATATATATATATATATACGACGGGCTTCTTTCAGTTTCCGTCTACCAAATCCACTCACAAGGCTTTGGTTGTCCCGAGGCTATAGTAGAAGACACTTGCCCAAGGTGCCAGGCAGTGGGACTGAACCCAGAACCATGTGGTTGGTAAGCAAGCTACTTACCACAGCCATTCCTGCGCCCATATATATATATGTGTGTGTGTGTGTGTGTGTGTGTGTGTGTGTGTGTGTGTGTGTGTGTGTGTATCCACACACATGCGCGCATGTCACATACACGTGCACGCATTTATGTGACAATGGATCAGTTGAAGTTAGAGATTGCACGGATCGCAATTTAATGATCCGGTAAATTGAAATTATCCTTTCTCTCCGTGATTCTACAAACTCCGTGGAGGCCTCTTACGTAGTTCATTAATTCAGAGGAAACCCCTGTTGCGTTAATTTCATTACTTCTGTGAATTTTCATTATAAGGGCTTCCATGTTGTGCGCCCCGACTCTTCCATGATTCATTAACTGGCATCTATTAACTTTATACACATTACAAGCTATCATCATTAATTATGTTTCATTTAAACCAACTTTCTGATTCGTGAGAGAAAAAAAATGCCGAAATATCAGATTATTAAAGCAATATGTATGTTTTTCAATGCTGTATTTTAATGGCTCGCCTTAAGCAATTTCATAAATTATCCATACGTTATGTTCATTAATTATACGTAGGAAAGAACTCCTCACTAATTTTTCACCAATTCTCTCTCTTTCTCTCTCTCTCTCTGTGACCATTTTTCATGTTGCTTATTAATTCTATCGCAAACACAGCGCATCTGTTTCGTTATTTTTGTATATCAGTCATTTTGCGAAATCTCTCGCTCGATACAAATTATGACAAGAGTCAACAAGTGAAAATAGCCACTCGTACGATATAAATCTGATAACGAAGCATTTCAGAGAGATTCTTGTAGACGCTAGTGTTCACAACTAATCTGTTGTCCAACAACATATGCAGAGAGAGAGAGAGTGTTTCTTTATTCACTATAAGGTTGAGATAAAGAGGGGACGATACGAGGACAGGCAAAGCAAACATTGGGGTCAGGGTATCGAATGAGACGAAACGTATATGAATAAACAAACAATTAAAATATATATACAATTAAATGAGAATGAGTGATTTACAAAAAAATGAAGCAGAGGACGCGGTTGACCCCACAAACCACAGACTCACACTGAAGACTTTGCTTTCTCCTTTTTTATATTCTCGATTAAACAGGTTCTTTCACTCACAACATACTTGCTACAGACTTCCATCTTTTACGAAACACTTTGCGACAGGCATTTCATCTCCAGCCATATTTTCCGTTTCATGTGGAAAGCGAAAAAGTCGATTAGCTCTAGACTGGAGATGAACATGCCTGTTGCAATTCCTTTCACTCTCGTCTTCCATACTACCTCTTTCGCCTGCGTGTGTGTTGTTGTTGGACGGTTCAAAACAAATTATTTTGTATGTTTGTTAGAAACAAGCTCTGCTCTTAAAGGAAGATTTCAAATAACTAAATAGCTAAGAACGAACAAACGTACGCAGCTGCAACTGATACACTGCCGCTTAAGACGAAGCAAAAAACCCCAGTTGATCTGATCAACGGAACAGCCTGCTCGTGAAATGAACCTGCAAGTGACTGAGCACTCCGCAGACGAAATACCTATTTCTTTACTACCCACAAGGGGCTAAACACAGAGGGGACAAACAAGGACAGACATAGGTATTAAGTCGATTACATCGACCCCAGTGCGTAACTGGTACTTATTTAATCGACTCCGAAAGGATGAAAGGCAAAATCGACTGGCGGAATTTGAACTCAGAACGTAACAGCAGACGAAATACCGCCAAGCATTTCGCCCGGCGTGCTAATGTTTCTACAAGCTCGCAGCAGACACACGTACCCTTAACATAGTTCTCAGGGAGATTCAGTGTGACACTAAGCGTAAAAAGGTTGGCCCTTTGAATTACAGGTACAAGTCACTTTATCATTTTATATTAAGAAATTAGCATACGAATCTGTATGGCTGGAAGTTCCAACTTCATTAGAACCTTCGCTACCCAACTCCGCATCGTTTTCTTACCTCTGTTTATCGTCTTTCCTTTTCATTACATTACATATCATGTGTGCGTTACGAGAAGAAACAGCTGTTTCATGCTGACGCATTCTATTTCATTTCTGGGTTGCGTGGAAATACACCAAACGTCAGGTATCGCTCGTGATTAAATTTAGAGATTTATAAGTCTATAAGTTAGACATTAATAGGCATACGTTTAGCTATTTTGTTTAGAGGACTGAGTTCTATATTTAGTAAGTGGGAGCCCTTCTTTTTCTCCCCCCCAAAAAGAAAAGAAACAGTGTGTGATGTGCGAATGAGATGCATAAGTGCGTCGTGTTTATATATATATATATATATATATATATATATATGTGTGTGTGTATATATATATATACGCATACTCATATATTAGGAGATCGGATGATATATATGCACGTGTAGATATCTAATTGCACGGGAGTATAAATGAGAGAGAACAAGAGAGAGAGAGTAAGAAGAACAGTGAGAAAGAGGAGAGAGATTGACAAGAAAAGTGCATATGATTTAATTTCATACCATATCCCCTCCCTTTCTCTCTCCTTGCCAGCCTCCTTGCCTCCATTTCTTTCCCCACCACCCCGTCCTGCTAACCCCCCTCACCCGCCCATCAGTTGCATTTCCTGAAAGTAAACAGACGACATTAATCAAACTCTTAACTACATCTAAAAATAAACGAAATAAATTAATAAAAATAAATGAACAAACAAGAGTAACAAACAATCGATCTGTGTTAAAGTGTGAGTTGTTGTACAATGGTTTCCTCAGTTGTAAAGTGGATCGGTGAACTAAGGCTTCTTTGAGAAGGAAAATAAAAAACAGCATTTCACTGAACAACAAATGTAGGTCAGAGGATGTGTTGAGGCCAATTACTTTGTTTTCGAGTTTGTATTAAGACTTTCGTTTCACAAGAAACTCGCCATTTTCTTTTTTTCTTTTTTTTTACACTTTTACTTACTTATTTCAGTCATTGGGCTGTGCCTACGATGGGACGGGACTTTGAAGAGTTATTTTAGTCGAACCAAGCTTATTTTTAAGCCTGACTCTTTTGTTGCCTTCGTTTTGCCGAACCGCGAAGTTACAGAGACGTAAACATATCAACACCGCTTGTCAAGCAATGTCAGGGACAAACAAAGGGACACACACACACTATATATATATATATATATATATATATATAACCGGCCGAAACTGCTATGATGATCTGGAACTCGACTGAGGACAGGAAGCTCCGAATGACCTTGTTTTTTCCTGTCCTTTTCTGTTTCGTCTAACTGTCCGGATGCTTTGTTGTCGCCTGTTACGTTCTTGTTCCATTTTTCTCTTTATATATATATATATATATACAGAAAAACAAAAGACTAAGACATGTGTATAAACAACAAACAGGTGTATTAGTTTAACGCTCGTAAAGGTGAGAAAGACTTTTATGTTTCGAGCCTACGCTCTTCAACAGAAAGGAACACGAGGAAATAAATAAAGAGAGGATAAAAAAAAAAAAACTTTTGAAGCTAGCGGTAAATCATGGCGGCTAGCTGTGACACACACACAACGGTTTCCTTTCAGTTTCCATCTACCAAATTCACTCACAAGGCTTTGGTCTGCCCGAGGCTATAGTAGAAGACACCTGACCAAAGTGTCACGCAGTGGGACTGAACCCGAAACCACATGGTTGGGAAACAAGCTTCTTAGTACTGAAAGTTACGACATTTCATTTACGAATACGTCTATTGTTAGCCTTTCTGCTACGCTTTTATTTGAGCATGTCCTTGATGAGTGTTTTGGCCTTTCATTTGTCCTTGCACGGTTACTGGATAAACACACACACACACATAGAAAGAACTGCAACATCTACTTTCCCAATGCAGAGACCCCCAGATATAGTAATAAGATGAATACTTCAAACAATAAGTACCGAACTACAATTGTCGTCTAATCCGCTTGCTATAAGACTAGGACGGCACGATCAGCGCTGGCCTTGGGCTGCATAACAAACAACAATAACTGCAGCCCAGTGAAGCTGAATCAGATACACTTTCGTATTATGAAGCTATGCCTTTATTTAATAACATTAACAAACCACAAAAGCATTATCATTGTAATATTGGACAAAACCACTGACTCAACACTGTTTCATTTTATATTCACGAACATTTCACGTACTGAATGGTTCTTCACACACACACACACACATATATATGTATACATATATACACACATATGCATACATGTAATATACATGTATAAAACATACCTTATAGATATATATATATATGTAGAGAGTGGTCTGAAAGCCTTGTCACCCCTTACCAAAAAGTAGCAAGAACAAAAGAGGAACAATATAATAATCCTTTCTACTATAGGCACAAGGCCGGAAATTTAGGGCAGGGGGGATAGTCGATTACATTGGCCCCAGTGTTTCACTGGTACTTAATTTATCGACTCCGAAAGGATGAAAGGCGATGTCGACCTCGGCAGTATTTGAACTCAGAAGTAGCGACAGACGAAATACCTATTTCTTTAGTACCCACAAGGGGCTAAACACAGAGAGGACAAATAAGGACAGACAAATGGATTAAGTCGATTATATCGACCCCAGTGTATAACTGGTACTTAATTTATCGATCCCGAAATGATGAAAGGCAAAGTCGACCTCGGCGGAATTTAAACTCAGAACGTAACGGCTGACGAAATACCGCAAAGCATTTCGCCCAGCGCGTTAACGTTTCTGCCAGCTCGCCGCCTTAGAGGAACAATATCATAATATCAAATACATATACTGGTTTTAGTATATTCACTTTCACTGACATTGACAAACATCGAGGAGGTTTGTATGAGCACCATCATTTTCGTGGTACAAAATGGTACAAAGTCTGGTTTGTTCCACAAGCTCCAGAGGTTGAACGTAAATTTGAAGGATTGTTGGTTTCTACAAGACGGTGCCCCACCCCACTATACCATCAATGTCAGGGAATACCTGAATGAGGGTTTATCGGAATAGATGGATGGGGCGAGGATCGATTGGCCTCCCAGAAGTCAAGACCTCACGCCTTACAGCAACACTCCTTGGAGTATTATCAAGGAGAGAGTTTCACAAGGGCAATACTAGAATACCCAACATTTGAAGGACGCTCTTTTCGACAGCTTTTGCAACAATCACCAAGAACATCCTCGTAAAATATCACACAGGACATGGCGTCGCATCATTTTGCGCCATGAAAATTACGGTGTTCATACAGACCTTCTCGATGTGTGACAGGGTCAATGAATGTGAATATCCTAAAACCAGTTACATGTGTTTGATATTATTATATTGTTCTTGTTTCTTTTCGGAAGCGGCTGACAAGACTTTCGGACCACCCTATTCGTACAGGGTATGGCCAAAAGTCACCTGACAGTAAATCAAAAGCCATTTAATTCCAAGATTAAAACAAATAATTGTTTTATATGAGACTTCGCTAATAAATAGGCAAATGTTGAAGAGAAAAAAACGGGGATTTTAACTCACAGCATTCAATTATTAAACATTCATAATTGGAATGAATAAATAAAATTGAAGTTTTTATGGAATTTTGATTTACTGTCTGGTGACTTTTGGCCAACCCTGTATATTTAATATATACATATATATATAAATAAAAAATACACATTAAGTACAGTATATCACCAACGTGTACATATATACATACATACATATATATATATGTGACCGCGTGTGTACCGTTGGCGATTTTTTTTCCTCCGTCTTCCCTTCTCTGGATCTTTCCTTTTCCTATGTTTCCGACGAAGAGCTCCGCTCGAAACGTTAAACCCTCCTTCTTCCCTTCCTTCCTGAGCGTCCACTAATACTATATTTGTTCCACGTCCTCGCGTTGTTGTGTTTTCTATTTGTGTTTTCACGTTTGGATTAACTTTATATATGTATATATATATATACATACATATACATTCATACATATATACATATACATACATACACATATATTTACATATATATACATATACATAGATACATACATATACATATACATATACATAGATACATACATATACATATACATAGATACATACATATACATATACATACATATACATATACATATATATATATATATATATATATATAATACATATTGTACACATAAACATTGTACACAGACGCGCACACATAATACACATAACATACACACACGCATAACACACTCACCCACACTCAGGCACGCATAACACCCACACATACATACATACATACATACATACACACACACACACACACACACCAAGCATTTGAGTAGACAGCAACGCATCCAAAATGACAACAACGATTTCAAAGCAACACCAAACTGATATCCTCGTTTTATGAAAAGAAAAACAATCAACACAAAAAAAAAAACATCTGGTTTTGCAGCAGAAGACAAAAATTGTAGAGAAACTCCCAAGAGAGTTTGAAGAAAAAGAAATAATTGATAAATTTCCAAAGATATCTATGATTAGACTGCAGAAATAGTAATAGGACTGCTAACAACGTTTAGCGGTGAATATATTATGAATAGTAATGCAACTGTTGACAGCAAACATAAGAAAATCTATTCCGAAGTAATTAAAGGTCGCGAAGGAAAGAAAAATGGAGTTCACTGTTGACGTATTATGGTGTTTGGGAGAGGAAAAACGTCTGTGTGAGTGAGTGAGTGAGAGCGTGTGTATATGAATAAGAGAGAGAGAGTGTGTGTGTGTGTGTGTGTATGTATGAATGAGAGAGAGAGTGTATGTGTGTGTCTGTGTATGAATGAGTGTGTGTGTGTGTAAGAATGAGTGTGTGTGTGTGTGTGTGTGTGTGTGAATGAGTGTGTGTGTGCGTGTTAGAATGAGTGTGTGTGCGTGTAAGAATGAGTGTGTGTAAGAATGAGTGTGTGTGTGTGTGTGTGTGTGTGTGTGTAGAATGAGTGTGTGTGTGTGTAAGAATGAGTGTGTGTGTGTGTGTGTAAGAATGAGTGTGTGTGTGTGTGTAAGAATGAGTGTGTGTGTGTGTGTAAGAATGTGTGTGTGTGTGTGTGTGTGTGTGTGTGTAAGAATGAGTGTGTGTGTGTGCGTGTTAGAACGAGTGTGTGTGCGTGTTAGAACGAGTGTGTACGTGTTAGAATGAGTGTGAGCTCCCAGGCATGTCTGACAACCAGTATAGGTTTGTTTATGTCCTCGTAATTTAGCGGCTTGATAAGGATAAAGTACCAAGTTTTTAAAAAGTAAGTACAGATTATTCGATTGGCTAAACCCCTCAAGGCGGTGCCCCAACATGGCCGCAGTTCAATGGCTGGATCAAATAAAATTTTAAAGAGAAAAATCCCCTCGAAAAACAATGTCAAAATATAAGGTTCCTTTTAGGAGTATTTTTGTCTACATTCATTGAAAAAGATTAAACAGAGGGAGCTAGTGTACAGTTAAGGGTTAAAATGTATGGAATGGAGACCCTTGATGGCTTAAGAAGGCGGAGGGAAGTAACTTGTTGATTCAAGCCAATGGTTCCCAACTTGTGGTCCGCAAAGGTAGTACTAAAGGTCTGTAAACATAAGCTGATAGACCTTTCAATATCCTGGGGTCCGTGGAAAAATTCATTTAAATAAAAGGGGTCCTTGGTAGTGAAAAGGTTGGGAACCACTGGTTTAAGCTAAGCTCACATCCTACTTAACAATATCAAAAAGTAACGAGAATAAAGCAATTTTGAAGGTGTGTTTTCCCTTCCTTGGACCTTTCCTTTTTCTATGTTTCTGACGAAGAGCTCCGCTCGAAACGTTAAATCCTCCTCCTTTCTTTCCTTTCCTGAGCGTCCAATAACACTATACTTGTTCCACGTCTTCACGTTGTTGTGGTTTCCCTTTGTTC
>NC_043017.1:4750587-4770587 GCF_006345805.1 Octopus sinensis | reverse complement strand
AGGTAATAAAGAAATAAGTTAATAAGCTGTCTACAGCATCATCTGCAGAAGAAATAGGTATTTCGTCTGCCGTTACGTTCTGAGTTCAAATTCCACCGAGGTCGACTTTGCCTTTCATCTTTTCGGGGTCGCTTTTCGGGGTCGCTTTTCGGGGTCGATAAATTAAGCACCAGTTACGCACTGGGGTCGATGTAATCGACTTAATACCTATGTCTGTCCTTATTTGTCCTCTCTATGTTTAGCCCCTTGTGGGTAGTAAAGAAGTAAGTTAATAAGCTGATCGTGGGATTAAGCAACAGCGATAGCCATGCATAACTATACTTACACATTCAAACACTGTAAGAGATAGAGAGAGAGCCTTCCACCGCTCCGATCCCTGCTTCACTCAACGTTTAATACTTTGTTAAAAGGTAAGACAGACACTGTATTATAAACAGCAGGTTTCTGTGCGTGGAGAGAGAAATGTGTTTGTATGGCGATGGTGGGCAGAGAATGAAACGGTGATGACGATGATGATGGTGGTGGTCGTGGTAGGACAGAAGAGAACCGTTAGAAAAATCAATAGATAAAGGCAACACGTGCTGTGGCAGTTTAAATTGGGAAATGTTGTTCGCCTCTCTCTCTCTCTCTCTCTCACTCTTTCTCCACACCATTACAAACCCTCACGCAAACCCATCTACCGATTCACACCTCCACCACCACCGCTGCCGCCGCCGCCTCCTCCATAAAATCACTCCCCCCCCCACTGAGCGCGATTTCTGATCAGCAAGAAAACGAAACTCATTATGGCTTGCTTGCTTCCTTCTTCTTTTCCAAGTCCATGCGATACGATGATGATAGCAAAGCAATGGACGATGATTGCCATGAACAGCAGCAGCAGTGCCAACAACAACAACAACAGTAGTAGTAGTAGTAGTGGTAGTAGTAGTAGCGGAAGTAGTAGTAGTAGTCTCTAACTAAGCTGTGTACGAGACAAGAGTTAAAACCATGTGGTGGGGGGATGTATGAAAGTGGTATTTATGTGCTTCCATAACTTGCCGGTTGGGCTTATCGTTCGTTCTCAATTAAAGCAACCCTCATATTGAAAAGAGAAAACACTTTCCCCCTCCTCACCTCTCTTACTGAATATTTTATCGTCCCTTTAACCAGAATGAATGAAATACAAGTAGATTTCATTCATATTTCATTTCACCATTGTCTTTCTCTTTCTTTCCGAAATTTCTCGATCTTATTAATAATCTACCTGTAAGATTTTATTTATCTCGAGCGGATCGATATTCGTTCTTATTGAAAGCATTGTTGTCCCCTTTTACCTGCAACAGAACATAAGAACATACCTGTATATCATTAATCTTTCATTTATTCATTTTCTCGATCTTATTAATCTCCCTGTAATAACAGGTAAAATATCTATTTACATATTTATTTACATGTCTCTCTCTCCAATTATCCATCCATTGTCGTCCCTTAACCCACATTTATTTCATTAAATTTTAATTTATTCACTATCTTTCTCTTTCCCAATTTCTCGATCTATTAAATCTACCTGTAGTTACACGTAAATATCTATCTACATATTTACCTGCCTATCTGTCCAATTATCTATTTGTCTATCTGTCCGCCTACTCAACTACAAATTTATTCAACAGTTGTCAAGTGTCTTCTCTCTTATCTTATCCACCTGTTTATTCAACTCTTAACTTATTGTCTATTATTCTCCAGGCTTGTCTTTCATACTCCGCCGGTCACTATTTAGCCAACAACTTGTCTATCTAGCCATTTTCACTATCTCTGTCTACCGCATCATCTGCAGACGAAATACCTATTTCTTTACTACCCACAAGGGGCTTAAACACAGAGGGGACAAACAAAGAGAGACAAACGGATTAAGTCGATTATATCGACCCCAGTGCGTAACTGGTACTTATTTAATCGACCCCGAAAGGATGAAAGGCAAAGTCGACCTCGGCGGAATTCGAACTCAGAACGTAAAGACAGACGAAATACCTATTTCTTTATTACCCACAAGGGGCTAAACACAGAGGGGACAAACAAGGACAGACAAACGGATCAAGTCGATTATATCGACCCCAGTGCGTAACTGGTACTTATTTAATCGACCCCGAAAAGATGAAAGGCAAAGTCGACCTCGGCGGAATTCGAACTCAGAACGTAAAGACAGCCGAAATACCGCTAAGCATTTCGCCCGGCGTGCCAACGTTTCTGCCAGCTCGCCGCCTTCATCTGCATACGAATACCATCAACCGTTTGTCTCCAAAATTCTTTCTTCCACGTTACTCTTGTTAACTTGCTCTTCGGTAGTCCAGAGTTTCCAACCAGTCGGTCAATAAATGTCCTGCCAAGACGACTATCATGAAGCTTTCTAACATTGGTTCCCACATCAGCATTTGAATCGCTCTTTCATCCTTGTCAGGTCCGGCCCTAAGGCTGCTGGCGCCCCAGACAAACTGAACTTCGCTGTGTACAAACTAACGGTCGTAGAAATGTCCATATTTTTGTCACGCCCTCCTCGGCGCCCCTTAGAATACATCGCCCTGGGAGACTACTCGAGTTGCCGGTACCATCAACCAAATTCACTCACAAAGCATTGGTCGTCCTCGGAGTTATAGTAAACGACACTAGCCTGGAAGTGTCGTGCACAGTGGGACTGAACTCGAAATCATGTGGTTGCAAAGCGGGCTTCTTAACCACACAGCCATACATGCGCATAAAAATAAAATTTTCAATCAATATTTAATATTTAGTTATATTGCGCGCGATTCCAAGATCAAATCCAGTCACAGTCATCCATATATTACATCAGGCCACGTTCGAGATATTCAAAAAATGGGGCCAAATCAATAAAACACATCGCAATCCCTGTCTGTGCCCAAGGATGGTAGTCGTGTGTCGACAGCCGTTGGACAGTATTTACTTTAAGCTTGAGGTCAAATTACGCTGAAATCGATAAAACAAACATTTTTCTTGTTCGGCAAACAACATAGTAAGATCTAAAAAGTAATCTTGATCTCCAATTTAACGTGGAGGTTGTGTTAGAATGCAGATTTGTATGAATGGAAGGTTATACTAGTTCAAATATACTTGGGGCACGTTCGAACCCGTAAGAAGGTCATTTATTATGTTTTGTCATGGAGAAAATTTCTCGCTGTAGAGAAATAGTGTAAATACAGCAAAGTCAGCTTGCAGCATCATCACCTACACAGATTGTAAGGTGTCAGCACTTCGGAGTGATTATCTCCTCTTCAGTTACAGAAACCGGAAAAAATGCGCCACGAGACACACCCCTGCTTAGCGCCGAGAGAAATTCTCGTAAGGATTTCTGGTACGTAAAAGCATTCGAAATTATATCATTAACAGGCGAGAATCAACTGCTACGGTCGCCAGAACTACCTAATCACGTGGTCTATCAACGATTTAATTCCGAATGCTTTTATGCACCAAAACTCCTCATGCGAGTTTCTCTCTCTAGGGAAATAACACAGTATTGTGTGTTCTAACACAACCTCCGTATTAAGTTAGAGACGAAGGTTATCTTTTCGTATTATTATTACTGCTTCTGTCGCTCTCAATTACAGTAGGATCTACATACACTCATACTTTTAAGCCGTTCACTTTTTATGATGAATCTTCGAGCCTGAAATATATGAAGGTTCTTCAACTTACCCCTTCTCCACATAATGAAAGCGGAAACAATACATTGAAGGTCTCCGTCTTCCGTTATTTCTTAATTTACTTCTGTATCACAAAGCTTCAAGCAAACTACAAATGCTCTTTAATCCAAAATGCTTTGCAGTTTTATCAACTAAAACTGATCCTCGGTAGAGAAACATGGATTCGTAAAAAAAAAGAAAAAGATCATGAGCAAGTGTCTTCTACTGTAGCCTTGGGAGTGGATTTGGTAGATGGAAACTGAAAGAAGCCCGTTGTGTGTGTATATATATGTGTGTGTATTTTTATTTGTATCTGTGTTTATCCTCCCCACCATCGCTTGACAACTGGCATTGGTGTGTTTACGTCCTCTTAACTTAGCGGTTCGGCAAAAGAAACCGATAGAATAAGTACTAGACTTACAAAGAATAAGTCATGGGGTCGATTTCTTTGACTAAAGGCGGTGCTCCAGTATGACCGCAGTTAAATGACTGAAACAAGTAAAAGAATAAAAGAACGTGTGTCTGTGTGTGTCCGCCACTACTTGACAACTGGTATTGTTTTAAGTCTTCATAACTTAGCAGTTCAGTAAAAGGTACCGATAGAATATGCACTGGACTTTAAAAATAAAACAAAGAACCCTACCCCCCAACCCACTCTTGCGCCTATAGACATCCGTTGATTGATATTTCATCGATCGTGGTGATTAGTTCCAAAGCTTTCCAACATGTGATTATTGGCTTATAAGAATCAATAAAAATGCCTTGTGGTAGAAACGTGTGAAGCACGAATAGAACCGCCATTGTCCAGTTCTTAAACTTTATTATATTTATGTAGCGGTAGCAATTGGATTGGTGTGGTTACCAATTGTAACGGTGGAAATTGATTTTTTTTTTTTTTTTTTTTTTTTTGTAGTTTCAGCTCAGAGCTGCGGCCATGCTGATGCACCACCGTAGCGGCAGACGGAATACCTATTTCTTTATTACCCACAAGGGGCTAAATGCAGAGGGGACAAACAAGGACAGACAAACGGATTAAGTCGATTACATCGACCCCTGTGCGTAACTGGTCCTTAATTTATCAACCCCGAAAGGATGAAAGGCAAAGTCGGCCTCGGCGGAATTTGAACTCAGAACGTAACGGCAGACGAAATACCTATTCTTTACTACTACACAGAGGGGACAAACAAGGACAGACAAACGGATTAAGTCGATTACATCGACCCCTGTGCGTAACTGGTCCTTAATTTATCAACCCCGAAAGGATGAAAGGCAAAGTTGACCTCGGCGGAATTAGAACTCAGAACGTAGCGGCAGACGAAATACCTATTTCTTTACTACCCACAAGGGGCTAAACACAGAGGGGACAAACAAGGACAGACAAAGGGATTAAGTCGATTACATCGACCCCTGTGCGTAACTGGTCCTTAATTTATCAACCCCGAAAGGATGAAAGGCAAAGTCGGCCTCGGCGGAATTAGAACTCAGAACGTAGCGGCAGACGAAATAACTATTTCTTTTCTACCCACAAGGGGCTAAACACAGAGGGGACAAATAAAGACACACAGACGGATTAAGTCGATTATATCAACCCCAGTGCGTAACTGGTACTTATTTAATCGACCCCGAAAGGATGAAGGGCAAAGAGGAACTCGGCGGAATTTGAACTCAGAACATAAGACAGACGAAATACCGGTAAAGATTTCGCCTGGCGTGCTAACATTTCATAAATACTATGTACGAAGAACACAAAACCAAAACTGGTACTTTCAAAGGAATTTTTCTACGCCGACTACACAAGCAATCCCTCCACGCTCGCTCTCTGTCAAATTGTAGTGAACCACCGATATGCTTAATAAAAAAATTTTTGTTAGAAAAACGTTATTTCACAAACTATGAAACATAAAATAGATATATACAAAGTAGAAGAAGGAGATAGAAGCTATCAGAGTTGACAAAGTGTCAGTCTGCCACGTGAAAGACGAGTAGTTTGCATCCTTTCTTTAGTGATACTCGAGGTGAGATGGTTGTCAAGGAGAAAGCTACTCTGCTCTGTGTATATGTTTCAACAAGAACTACAAGCGCTTTATTTTATTATTATTATTATTATTATTATTATTTCTGCTTTTCTTTTTTTCATCTGAAGATAATAAATCAGAAGAGCTTTTGTGAAATTTCTTCCTTGTAAAATTCTGGATTTTTAAGACAGGATAAGATAGGAATATTTGGCTGATATATTTCCAGTACATCAATATTCTGAATAGAAAAAAGTATGGAAGGTGAAATTTGAAACGTTCTCGGTAACTTCGAGATTCAAAGTATGGAAGGTAAAAATTGAAAACATTCTCACTAACTGACACAAGAAAAACATTTCACAAATATATTCTTTTATTCGTTTCGGTCATTGACTGTGGCCATGCTGGAGCACCGCCTTAATGGTTTTAGTCGATGAAATCGATCCCCAGAAATCGATTTCTTAGCGTGGCTGGGGTTGGGGGCACTTTTGTGTCTGCTGTAGACAATGTTTTCTGCGGGGTCCAGGGGCGGCAAACGGAAGGGGGCCCCGAGCGGCACACACTAGCTACGCTAGTGCCCAGGGCTTATTTTTTGTAAGCCTAGTACTTATTCTATAAGTCCCTTTTGCCAAACCGCTAAGTTACGAAAACAAACAAATCAGCATCGGTTGTCAAGCGATGGCCGGGGAAACAAACACATACACACATAAATATATATATATATGACAGGCTTCTTTCAGTTTCCGTCTACCAAATCCACACACAGAGCTTTGGTCAGCCCGAGGCTATAGTAGATAATACTTGCCCAAGGTGCC
The DNA here is from genome assembly GCF_006345805.1 of Octopus sinensis. Taxonomy (NCBI): domain Eukaryota; kingdom Metazoa; phylum Mollusca; class Cephalopoda; order Octopoda; family Octopodidae; genus Octopus; species Octopus sinensis. The sequence goes on along the minus strand of NC_043017.1, from coordinate 4,764,089 downwards.
ACGCAGTGGGACAACACAGGACCTCATGGTCAGGAAGCAAACTTGTTACCACGTCTAGTTATTTAAAAAAAAATTGCCAGAAAAGTAACTTCCTGTTTCTTTATTAGCCACAAGGGCCCAAACATAGAGGGGGACAATACAGCCTGATTGGGGTCAGACACACAATGATTATATGACTTTTAAAATTTTACAAAATATAATGAAATCGAATGAAATCGAATGAGATACAACAAGGACAAAATAGAAACATGAAATGAAGCAGAGAGATGGGTTACGCTCCGACCCCACGAGCCCCATTCTCCTACTGGAACCGTTGTATGCAGACTTATGACATGTTTACAAAAAATCTTAATTCCCAGCATCCTCGCAACATGCAACCATCTTTCTTTGAACATTAGAAACAGTAACTTCCTTGTTATATGGAACTGGTGTAAGTGATATAAACTTCGGTAGTTTGGCAAGTCTGCGAGAGAATATTAAGTCGTTATATTTCCCATCACTCAATACTAGACAATACAAGTGGATTCGAAACCATTTCCTTAAAGTTTCAAATGATGTAGAAGGCGAAGAAGGCAAAAAAGGAGGCGAAAAGAAAGAGGAAAACGAAGAAGCGGAAAATGAGAAAATGTGGAAAAGATGAAGAAGCGGAAAATGCGATAAAGCGGAGATGACGAAGGAGCGGAGATGGCGAAGAAAAAAATAGAAAGAAACCGAAACGGAAGAGGAAAATAAAGAAAAGGAAAAGATGAAAGCACAAAATTCAAACAAGGGTTATCTCCTGAGCAATTTTGAATTTCCATAAGAGGAGAATATCGTTTAATTACTAGTAAAAGATCTAACCATTCATTTCGCAATTTTCTGGGGCTTTCTAATGTTTCTGCCAGCTCGCCGCCTTAGCAATGAATGGACAATATCGAAAACTGATTGAGTAAGGCCGTTGGAGAACTGGCGCTAGATCGAAAAGACTTTCATTGTAGTTGACATCAATGCGCTACCGGCGTAGAATACTTGGCGACAACGACGACATATTAAATGATACTTATCTCTCTCTTTCTCCCTGGATGAGGAACTGAGCGCGAAAGATTTCTCAGAGATACATGTCATGTAATATAAATTTGCCAATTTCATGTATCTTAAAAGCATGAAACAGTTAGTAGCTCTTTCGTTATTCTGTATATTAAATCATATTTATCTCTGATTGGATGGAGTACTTTTTTGGTTGATTTTACCTATATTGGAACAGTAAACTATATAACACACACACATTATATATATTTCTTTACTACCCACAAGGGGCTAAACATAGAGGGGACAAACAAAGACAGACAAATGGATTAAGTCGATTACACCGACCCCAGTGCGTAACTGGTACTTAATTTATCGACCTCGAAAGGATGAAAGACAGAGTCGACCTCGGCGGAATTTGAACTCAGAACATAACGACAGACGAAATATGTATTTCTTTATTACCCACAAGGGGCTAAAGACAGAGGGGACAAACAAGGACAGACATAGGTATTAAGTCGATTACATCGACCTCAGTGCGTAACTGGTACTTAATTTATCGACCCCAAAAGGATGAAAGGCAAAGTCGACCTCGGCAAAATTTGAAATCAGAACGTAACGGCAGACGAAATACGGCTACGCATTTCGCCCAGCGTGCTAACGTTTCTGATATATCGGATGAACTGCTAGATATAATTAACAAATGATACATTGTCATGAAAAAAAAGGAGACCACACAGCGAAGCTTCTATGTAGGTCACTGTCGTTAATAAATAAAAGAATAGAAATAAAGCGGTGGGGAACCAGAGAAAATAATACATCGAGGTAGCTTGTACCGCATCGCTCGCTCTGCTCAATACAAATAAACCACTTAAAATGAGAACCACCAAGAATATATTTTCTGTCCCTAGACTTAAGAAGAGACTTTATTTATTATATAATAAAGAGACGGTGATCGCAGCTTGAAATGATGGAAAATTTCGCTCGGTTAGCTTCCTTCTCTCAGAGTTGATTGATGTTGACCGACATCAATTTTCCGAAAGAGATGAAAGTCAATTTACATCAGACGCTGCTGTGAATACGGGAGTCGGTCGCTATGTAATGGAGGCTTGACTTGCTAGAAATAATAGCCAAATCGCTCTCAAATTACACTTGTCTCCGAGATAAATCAAGCAATGTAATCTTTTATATATATATATATATATATATATATATATATATATAACGGGAAGGTTTACGAAAATAAACAAAGGAAGAAGGCAGGTGGAGTACAACAAACAATGTATTTGTATGGCGCTCAGGAATAGAAATAAACAAGTCTTTTACGTTTCGAGCCTACGCTCTTCGACAGAAAGATACACAGAAAAGAAACAAGGAGAGAGAAAAATTGTGTGTAGGGGCTAACGATCCAATGTGTATATATATGTATATATATATATACATATATATATATATATATATATATATATATATATATATATACACATTGGATCGTTAGCCCCTACACACAATTTTTCTCTCTCCTTGTTTCTTTTCTGTGTATCTTTCTGTCGAAGAGCGTAGGCTCGAAACGTAAAAGACTTGTTTTATTTCTATTCCTGAGCGCCATACAAATACATTGTTTGTTTGTACTCCACCTGCCTTCTTCCTTTGTTTATTTTCGTAAACCTTCCCGTTATATATATATATATATATAATATATATATATATATATATATATATAAAAGATTACATTGCTTGATTTATCTCGGAGACAAGTGTAATTTGAGAGCGATTTGGCTATATTTCTAGCAAGTCAAGCCTCCATTACATAGCGACCGACTCCCGTATTCACAGCAGCGTCTGATGTATATATATATATATACGTAAAGAGCGGGAAGAAATGTAGCTGAGCATTTTGACCGATATATACTAACAGTTCTACTAATTTGCCCCCTTGGTTTAAAATGTTGGTAGAAGATCAACAATTTCGGTGAAGGGGCTAAGTTGATTACTTCGACCTCAGTACTTGACTGGTACTTGCTTTATGGACGCCGAAAGGATGATCGTTGGCTTCGGTGACATTTGAACTCAAAACGTGAAGACGAACAAAATGCCCCTCAGCGTTTTGGCCGGAATACTAACGTTTCTTATTTCTTTATTGCCCACAAGGGGCTAAACATAGCGGGGATAAAAACAAGGACAGACAAAGGGATTAAGTCGATTACATCGACCCCAGTACGTAACTGGTACTTAATTTATCGACCCCGAAAGGATGAAAGGCAAAGTCTACCTCGGCGGAATTTGAACTCAGAACGTAGCGGCAGACGAAATACCTATTTCTTTATTACCCACAAGGGGCTAAACACAGAGGGGACAAACAAGGACAGACAAACGGATTGAGTCGATTATATCGACCCCAGTACGTAACTGGTACTTAATTTATCGACTCCGAAAGGATGAAAGGCAAAGTCGAACTCGGAGGAATTTGAACTCAGAACGTAGCGGCAAACGAAATACGGCTACGCATTTCGCCCGGCGTGCTAACGTTTCTGCCAGCTCGCCGCCTTACAAATAATAATAATGATAATTCTTTCCAATTATGACACAAGGTAAACATTTTTGGCAGGAATGGGAAAATCGATTCCCTCACGACCCAGCAGTGCTCAACTGGTACGTGTTTTAGCAACGCCGAAAGATTGAAAGCAAAAGCAAAGCCGACCTCGGCGGAATTTCAACTCAGAACACAAAGACGGGCGAAATACCGCAAAGCATTTCGTCCAGCGCGGTAACATCCGACATATTTTAAATTTTTATTTACGCTCAGTGAAGATTAATCACTGTCTTGATTTAGGACACATAGAGAGCGTTTATATGAGAGGGGACACGTCATCGAGGAATACTCGTCCCATTAACCTAGATAGCGTGTATATCAACGGGGACATGTCATCGAAAACTACTGGCCCCATTAACCCAAACAACATATATATTGTGGGGACACGTCACTGAGGACTACTGGTGTCTAAGGCACTTTATGATCATCATCGTCTTCAGATCTAGCACAATGTACCCGATGGCCTCACGTGTATAAGGGGCCTGTTTCTAAACTATGTACGCCGTGGCTTACTGTTAGAAAATAGGGCCCAGAGCATTGATTTGCTCAGGAACCTTATTGGTCTAGAGGCCCAAATCTGACCAATGTATGCTTGTTTTCAGTAAACTAAAATAAGGCACAGTGCATTGATTTGCCAACTGTGATCTATGTATGCTGTGCCTTGCTGACAATAAATACTATAGGACCCAGTGACTTAATTGCCCCGTGAGCATTATGGGTCTCGAGGCCCAATTCTTGTATATATATGCTATGGTATGCTGTCAATAAAATATTATAGGCCAGAGTACTGATTTGCCCAGAGGCCTGACGGGTCTAGGGGTGCAATTCTGATCTATGTATGCTGTGCCTTGCTGTCAATAAATAAGTAGTGATGCACCTCTGATACATTGATTTACTTGGGGGCCAATAAGACTGCTAAGACGGCCTCATCAATATTTACCTTTATAATATCGAACCCAGGAGGATAAAAGGCAAAGCTGACACCCAAGACGAAGTTGTGTATTCACTGAGCCAATGACTCGTCCCGTTTGTTTCAGAGAGGACATGATTTGAGGGAGACTTAACTGCTGTTCATAACACTGATGAGTATGGGATGTGCCTGCGCGCGTATGAGAGTGTTGACTGAGTGTGTGCGTGCACTTATAAGTGTGCGTGCGTACGAGTGTGTTTATAGATAGACACACAGACAGATAGATAGATATGTATGAGTGCATATGAGAGTGTGTACGTGAGTATACGCACGTGTCCATTATGAGTGTATGTTGTGTGATGTATAATGTATAAGTGCTTGCTCATATGAGTGTGAGAGCAGGTGAACGCACGCGCAGTTGAGTATATGTACATATATATATATATATATATATATACGTGTGTATGAGTGTGTGCACCTGAGTATGCGTGCGCGGTGTGTGAGCATGAGTGCGTGTTGTGTGGTGTGGTGTGTGTAATGTATGATGTGTGTAATGTATGATATGTATGATGTGTGTGATGTGTGTGTGATGTGTGTGTAATGTGTGTGTAATGTGTGATGTGTGTGTAATGTGTGTGTAATGTGTGATGTGTGTGTAATGTGTGTGATGTGTGTGATGTGTGTGTAATGTGTGATATGTGTGTAATGTGTGATGTGTGTGTAATGTGTGATGTGTGTGTAATGTGTGATGTGTGTGTAATGTGTGATGTGTGATGTGTGTGTAATGTGTGATGTGTGTAATGTGTGTGAGGTGTGTGTGATGTGTGTGTAATGTGTGATGTGTGTGTGATGTGTGTGTAATGTGTGATGTGTGTGTAATGTGTGATGTGTGTGTAATGTGTGATGTGGTGTGTAATGTGTGATGTGTGTGTAATGTGTGCTGTGTGTGTAATGTGTGCTGTGTGTGTAATGTGTGATGTGTGTGTAATGTGTGATGTGTGTGTAATGTGTGATATGTGTGTAATGTGTGATGTTTGTGTAATGTGTGATGTGTGTGTAATGTGTGATGTGTGTGTAATGTGTGTGATGTGTGTGTAATGTGTGATATGTGTGTAATGTGTGATGTGTGTGTGATGTGTGTGTATGTGTGATGTGTGTGTAATGTGTGATGTGTGTGTAATGTGTGATGTTTGTGTAATGTGTGATGTGTGTGTAATGTGTGATGTGTGTGTAATGTGTGATGTGCGTGTAATGTGTGATGTGCGTGTAATGTGTGATGTGTGTGTAATGTGTGATGTTTGTGTAATGTGTGATGTGTGTGTAATGTGTGATGTTTGTGTGATGTGTGTGTAATGTGTGATGTGTGTGTAATGTGTGATGTTTGTGTAATGTGTGATGTGTGTGTAATGTGTGATGTTTGTGTAATGTGTGATGTGTGTGTAATGTGTGATGTGCGTGTAATGTGTGATATGCGTGTTGTGTGCGTGTGATGTGTTGTACTTGTAATGTGTGTGTTGTGATTTATTTTGCGTGTTTGTGTGTTCGAGAGAGAGTGTGCGTTTGTGTGTGTATGCGCGTGGGTATGAGTATGAGCGAACGGGAGTGAATGCAGATGAGTGAGTGCATGTGTATATATATGTGAGCATGTGTATAATGTGTGAGTATATAATATTAAGATTTCGCGGTGTCACCCAGTTAGCAAATCAATAGCAAAAACGCCGTCATACGAAGCGACAATATACTTATGAAGTTATTTATAACAGCTTAGAGTTTAATTAGAAGAGACTAACAACACATTTTTGTATTTCTGGGTCAAAACCAAAGAGAGGGAGAGAGAGAGAGAAGGAAGGTAGAGAGAGGGGGAAGGAGAGCGTGGAGGAGGGAAGAGATGGGAGAGGGATGGGGGTGAATTGCATGAGTGAATGTGTTGAGGTTTTTAAGCGGAGATACAATCGCCTGAGAAGGGTCAGAGACACGGTGACATCTACTTACGTCATCAAAGGATGGGATCAAACCGAATAAGCATATAGAGGGCAGATGTGTGTGTGTGTGTGTGTGTGTGTGACATATACACATATACATGCACACGCTCATATACAGGCATACATACATATGCACACACACGCACTCGCATATATATACACACACACACACACTTACATATACACAGGTGCTTACATACACAAACACTATATATATATATATAATATTCATATATATATATATCCATATATATATATATATATATTATATATATACATATATATGTATATATATATATCCATATATATGTATATATATATATATCCATATATATATACATACATAGATACGTATATATATATATATATATACATATACATATATATATATATATATATCCATATATATGTATACATACATAGATACATACATACATACATACATATATACATATATACATATCTCCATATATACATATATACATATCTCATACACATATACATATCTCCATATATATATACACATATACATATCTCCATATATATATACACATATACATATCTCCATATATATAATATATATATATATATCTCCATATATATATATAATACACATATACATATCTCCATATACATATATCTCCATATACATATATCTCCATATAATATATATATATACATATATATATCCATATATATATATATATATCTCCATATACATGTATATATATATACATATCTCCATATACATGTATATATATACATATACATATATATAATATATATATATATATATATATATATATATATATATATCCATATACATATATATATATCCATATACATATATATATCCATATACATATATATATCCATATACATATATATATATATATATATATATACATATCTCCATATACATATATATATATATATATATACATATCTCCATATACATATATACATATCTCCATATACATATATATATATATCTCCATATACATATATATATCTCCATATACATATATATATATCTCCATATACATATATATATATCTCCATATACATATATCTCCATATACATATATATATATCTCCATATACATATATATATATCTCCATAAACACATATATATATATCTCCATAAACATATATATATATCTCCATAAACATATATATATATATATATATATATATACATATATATATATATACATATATATATATATCCATATACATATATATACATCCATTCATTTGTAAAGAAACAATGTTGTCACAGCCCCACAAACTGTATTTAACTATATTTTGATATTCATAAAACAATAAACATGTGTTGAATACGTAATAAACGAGCGAAAACTATGCGTGTGAAACAAGTAGCATTACGAATGAGGGGGGAGCGAAGTGAAGGTCTGTGATGAGTGCGACGGTAGAGGTGGCGATGGTGGTCGTATGCTGACTAACAGGTAATGATGAACAGGGAAGAAGAGGGCCTTAACTCTGCCCCCCCACCAACGCCGTCTCTACATAAAATATGTTACTATCGTCGCCATACTGATCTCAGTGTTGTATAAGCAAACGAGAAGAAAGACGAACGGACCGAAGTGGGAAGGTTCTTGATGGTAAATAGACATGCTAGAAATAGCAACCAAATCTCCCCCAAATTACCTCGTAACGTCTTGAACACTTTGGATAACAAGAAACGTTAGCACGCCGGGCAAAATGCTTAGCGGTATTTCGTCTGCCGTTACGTTCTGAGTTCAAATTCCGCCGAGGTCGACTTTGCCTTTCATCCTTTCGAGGTCGATAAATTAAGTACCAGTTACGCACTGGGGTCAATATAATCGACTTAATCCGTTTGTCTGTCCTTGTTTGTCCTCTCTGTGTTTAGCCCCTTGTGAGTAAAGAAATAGATATTCAACCGGAAGTGGTCGCGGCTGGATTGCTTTTGATTATATGTCTACTCAATCAGACCTGATAAATAAGATGATGGAGGGAGAATCATAAGGTCCTTTACCGGCAGATATTAGTAATCAAAGATGGATTATGATGATTTCTGCCCAGTGCTCTGAATGTCAAAGTGAAGAAATTCAACCAAGCGCGGGTAAACGGCGGGAGTAACTATGACTCTACAGTGATCAGGAGCGGGGCGCGTAGGATGCTCCACCTTCCCGAGTGCACATCAATGAGTTTCCTATATAGCGCGAGACGGGACGGGGGCCTCAGCCTCTGTCAGCTAACACGCGCTGTCCCGAAAAACGCGATTCGTATGAATCAGCGTTTACTGAACTCCGGATACGATGCCGTTCAAAAACTAGCTCGGGCTGCAGACCTCGCCCACCGTAACGAAGAGCTAGCCGCGCTGTTCGATCTTCCACCAGTTCGAAACGATGGCAACCCATACGCCCCCGACCTCCCCCTCATCCACGCCAGAGGTGGGAGTCGCAGCCCGTCCAGGGGTGTGTGCCGCTGCCTTCAGATCGGACCCGATCGGAAACAGCTGGATGACGCGCCCGGGAGGGATATCTGAGGAGTGCTACTTGGGGTTACTCAAGATGCGGTCCAACACGTTTCCCACCCGCGAATGCCTCACACGGGGAGGCCGGGGCGAGATAAACACTGTAGGAAGTGCAGGAGCGCGTCTGAAACGATCTCCCACATCAGTGGTCAGTGCTCACGGCTCAAAACGCAGAGGCTGGCCAGGCACAATCGATTATGCCGGCTGGTGGCGAGAGAGGCAGAACGGTACGGCTGGGCTACCGGCTGGGAGCCGGTCTACCGAATAGCGGAGTCCAGGTACATTCCCGACTTAGTGTTTCGCGATTCGAGCGAAGTAGTAGTTGTGGACGTAACTGTCAGATACGAGCAAGGTGCGGCGCTGAGGGACGCTGCGAGCGAGAAGGTGAGGAAGTACCGGCCCTTGGTACCGCTCCTCCAAACGGAGCTGGGCCTGCCGGTACGGGTTTTCGGCTGTCCAATCGGGGCCTGTGGCGCATGGTGCGCCGAGGCCGAAGAAGCGCTGGCTGCGCTCCGTATCGTAGACAAACGTTTTATGCGCCTGCTGAGCCGAACCGCGATGCTCTGCACGCTCAACATGCTTAGGAGTTGATCCAGTGGCGGGGATCGGACGGCGCGGCCCTCGCCCGGGCGCCGTTACTAGAGGTTCGGTTGATCTCTACATCAGCCTCTCTCGAATTCGATTTCCCGAGGCCTATCGCAAACTAAACCTCGCGATTCTGTCGGTCACCCCGTCGGTTCCCCCCGCGGGTCCCCCGAAGCAAGGCGTGCATCGAGCTTCTGGGTCCCTGTGCCGTTCACCGCAGGGCTGAGGGTGCGGGACGACTGGACCCGCCCTCTAATACGTGAGCCAGTCTAAGAACGTGACTTCCCCGCAGTCGAAGCACTCATACTCCTGCGGGGACCCCACCGGAATATTCGCTACTCCCAAGGTGATCCGGGAGTTTACCAGACGAGACATATAGGTCCGAGCCTGTCCGAAGAGCATTATGTGCGGAAATCCGGACCCTGATGCCACTCTCTGGCGCTGCTACCACACAGCGCCAGGTGCGGCAAAAACGGGAATCTAGGACCACACCTCCAATGCCGCCCGAGGGGTGCCAATTCCGGACGGGGGAACGGACAAAACCGAACAAGACATCCGCCGAAATGATGTCTAAGGCCGTGATTCAGATCACTGGCCGTGGCAGAGCGGGACCAACCCGAAGGGACAACGTGCGCGTCGCTATGACGAAGTGCGTGTGGGACCACCCACATTAAATAACAGGGAAGGATTACGGAACGTAAGTGCAGGTAGCCAAATGCCTCGTCATCTAATTAGTGACGCGCATGAACGGATCAACGAGATTCCCACTGTCCCTATCTACTGTCTAGCGAAACCACAGCCAAGGGAACGGGCTTGGACGGATCGGCGGGGAAAGAAGACCCTGTTGAGCTAAAAAAATAATGAAAGTATATAAACCGGAAGTGACGACAATAACATCCGATAATGTAAACAATCTATGTAATATAACCGAACGACGCGAGTGGGTGCGGCTGTTTGGACGCTGAGGTTTTGGCACGGCTGACTGGACATTCAATCCGTCTGTGTTACAGCACTTTATTTTACCCTAGAGGCAATCACATACATGGCATTCACCATCGCACCACTCCACACACACTAGCACTGACCACTTCCCAGCACCCATACCACACACCATCATCTGCACACACACTTACACACATCCACATGTCAAAGTCACTAGCCCCTATCCACACGCACACTTACACACTTTCATATACACACACGCGTACCTTCGTTTTGGGATCATCAATACTTTATTATCTGCCCTTCTTCCTAGCTCTCCTGTCCAGTTACCTTTTTCCAACCAGTCGCCATGAATGATCGGTAAATCCAAAAGTTTTTTTTTTATTCTCTCTTTGTTTCAAACAAGTAAACGATAAAAAACATATATATATACATTCTTTCTGTTTATATCATAGTGTTACTTTCTGCTGGAGAGCGTAGGTTCGAAACGTAAAACGACTTTCTCAATTTCCCAAGCGTCAACTAATACACCTGCTTGTGTTGTTTATACACCTGTCTTCGTCTTTCTTTTTCTGTAAATTTCAACTATATATATATATATATATATATATATATATATATATATATATAGTCAATTCAATGAACAAACAATTCAAAAACAAATAATAAACGAACAGAGAGAGAAAAAAGGAAAAAAATGAACGTGAGGATGTGCACAAGCATTACATTAGTTTGACGCTCGTTGATAGGAAAGAGTTCATAACGTTTCGAGCATGGCTCTTTGTCGGAAAGGAGAAAGGGAAAAGTCCATGAAACAAGGAAAACCATCAACCGTCTACGTGTGGTTATATTTCTGTGTTTGTGTGTGTGAAATATAACTCAAAATATGAGTATGCGTATATTTTTGTTAATATTTAGCAGAAGTAGCAGAGTGACTCGAGGGCTGAGTGTTTCGTGTGTTCATAAGTTTGATAAGTGCCTACGTACGAAACTCTCGGCTCTTGATCACAGTTGCGTTTGCTACACACACACACACAAATAGAGAGTAAGGGGAAGAGAACGATATATTACAATGTATTAGTTGAATACGACTGATAAATACATACACAAAGAGAAAGGCTTACAAAGAGAATGTGGATAAGGAGAGAGAGGGAGAGACAGAGACGGAGAAAGAGAGACATTACACACAACCTAGATTCTCAGAGTGAGAGAGAGAAACAGGGAGGGAGAGAGAGAGAGAACAACATTAATACGTCTTACGTCAGCGTCGAATCATCGACGCCAAAACGTCTCATCCGTCCAATATACGTAACCAAAGATCATTAATTGACAGAAACGGCGCCGCCACTTCCCGTCGGTTCTTTCTGTATAGCTCTCAGCTCATCAGTCGTTCAGGATTATTGCATTGTTCACATGTAACTGTAGTGGCTATCATGCATCGACTAGGAAGCACTGCGTCGATTACGACGATGAGGGTTCCGGTTGATCCGATCAACGGAACAGCCTGCTCGTAAAATTAACGTGTAAGGCTGAGCACTCCACAGACACGTGTACCCTTAACATAGTTCTCTGGGATATTCAACGTGACACAGAGAGTGACAAGGCCGGCCCTTTGAAATACAGGTACAACAGAAACAGGAAGTAAGAGTGAGAGGAAGTTGTGGTGAAAGAGTACAGCAGGGATCACCACCATCCCTGCCGGAGCCTCGTGGAGCTTTAGGTGTTTTCGCTCAATAAACACTCACAACGCCCGGTCTGGGAATCGAAACCGCGATCCTATGACCGACGGTCCGCTGCCCTAACCACTGGGCCATTGCGCCTCCTATGCATCGACTGCAAAGCCAGTGAATTGCCTTCCTAGGGAAGTTGCTGAGTACAGTAAGTACGTTGGAGTAGTGTACCACAGCTGCTGTCTCCGAAATATTTAAAATATCTCTAGAATGTACTATACAAAGGCGCCTGTGTACGAAGCATAATGAGGGAGTTATGTCAATAAAATTAAGGGATTTTACCAGCTTTTTCTTTTATGTTACGTTTATGGATTTGTTTTGCAAGATTCTTGATGTGAAATCGTGTGTTGAAACAGATATTGTTATATTTCTGAACGGTCATTTTTTTTTCTTCTTGTCAAATACTCTTTTACTTGTTTCAGTCATTTGACTGCGGCCATGCTGGAGCACCTCCTTTAATCGAACAAATCGACCCCAGGACTTATTCTTTGTAAGCCTAATACTAATTCTATCAGTCTCTTATGCCGAACCGTTAAGTTACGGGGACGTAAACACACCAGCATCGCTTGTCAAGCGATGTTGGGGGGGGGACAAACACAGACACACAAACACACACATGTATATATACATATGCATATATACGACGGGCTTCTTTCAGTTTCCGTCTACCAAATTCACTCACACGACTTTGGTTAGTCTGAGGCTATAGTAGAAAACACTTGCTCAAGGTGCCACGCAGTGGGACTGAACCCGGAACCATGTGGTTGGTAAGCAAGCTACTTACCACACAGCCGCGCACTATATATTCGTTCTTCACTCGTTTATTATTGTTCTTATTTTATCTTATGCCCATTGACAGGAAATCTTTCCTCACATATCTGTCACCTCTTCTCACAGTCGAATAACATTGACACAGGGGCCTGATAGTGGTTCCACGTCCGCCATTACCGTCCTCAGTTGTCGTCCAGCTGAACAAGGAAGCTTCAATATCGACAATCGACCTGCTAGAAATAATAATCAATCCACCCAAATTTAACCGTCTAGAAACCACATATTGGATCATATAGTCGGTGATAAGATATGTCTGGAAATACGAGATGGTCACGGTTAGAACGTTTTGACTATAAATCTGCTTAATCAAGGTTGACGTGGGTCTTTCAACAACGACAGAAAAAAAAAAGAACGTCAATGAACAAGGATATAAACGAAAATCTTGAGACTGGAATACTACAT